>NC_033647.1:161751-170578 GCF_001601855.1 Plasmodium reichenowi | reverse complement strand
AGTTTTTTTAATTTTTTTAAAATTCATATGGAAAATATTTTGCTAACTTGAAAAAATAAACCAATTTTTTTTTTTTTTTTTTTTTGTAATTCACAAATTTTTTGTTAATATGTTTATATATATATATATTTATATATATATATATTTTTTTATTTATATAACTTTTTTTTTTTTTTTTAATTTAAAAATAAAAGGAAAAAATTGAATATAAGCGGCCCATACATAATATATAAAAATATAAATATATATATATATATATATATATATATATATATATATTTTATAATAATTTGTCGGTATGTAAATGTTACTTCTTATGAATACTTTATATATCAAAGTGCTCCTTAATTATAATATTTATAATGTTCCACGGATTAAAAATAAAAAAGTCGGCATATTAGTTTGCGCTCACCCCGTCCTGCTCTGTTTGCTTGACAATAATGATATGATGAATATATTTAATTTGTTTGTTGATGTTCATTTTTTTGTTTAACATTTTGTATGATCGTATAGAACAAAATAGGCTTTACTCTGTTGTAATAAGAAGATTGTGTATAATAAGATTCACTTTGAATATTTTCATTTGTATGGTCCTCTTTAATATTACGCAAATATCCATACATTTTATTTTTTTTTATTATAGGTAAGAAACGTTTGTTGTAAGATAAATGTGTAATGTTATTATATAGAAAGGAAAATAAACATTTGTCCGTAGCATTATAATAAAGAATATGAGTTTGTTCATTTTTATCATTATTGTGGAGACGTTTTTCAAATAATAATGTATTTGCGGGTTGATTTATTGTATCAACATAAAAATCATATAAAATATTTTCTAAGAGATTACATTCTGTTAAAGAGATTTGATTATGGCATGATAATTTAATAATATCAGCTTGCCATATATTTAATTTATATAAATCACTTTGTATTTTTAATTTATTTACTATTTTTTCTTTTTTGGAGATAATGAAAAATATATTTTCCTTTTTATAGGATAATATTTTTTTAGCTACTTTTAAAAAATGATTATCTAATTCAAATATATTAATTTTATATTTATAAAATATATGTAGTATATTTTCGCATATATAATTATCAGATTCATATTTCTTATTACTTTTCTTTTTATTCGTCAAGTTTTTCTTTTTATGTTTCTTTTTTTTTATAATATATTCTTTATACGTAAAGAAATATTGAGGATATAATTTTACAATAATTTTATATTCTTTGCATGTACACGATCTTATAAGAAAAATAGCTAGCTCTAATAATTTTATTTGTTCATATTTATATATTTTAATATGTATAATATCATAATCTTCCTTTAATAAATTCATATATGGAAAGTGTCTCAAGTTATTTAAATTGATATATAAGACACGATAATAATTATTAATATGATTATGATTACAATCATTCTTTTTTTTTTTTTTCTTCTTCTTATTATTTTCATCATCATTTTTTTCATCATTTTTTTCCTCATTTTTTTTATTTTTTTCATTTTTTTCATCATTTTTTTTATTTTTTTCATTTTTATCAATTTGATAATTTGTTATTATATCACCTATTAACGGTTTTTTAAAAAAAGGATAATTAAAAAAGCGTAAAAAGCTATGTACTATTAATTCATTTCTATTTATATATTT
This sequence comes from Plasmodium reichenowi, assembly GCF_001601855.1. NCBI lineage: Eukaryota > Apicomplexa > Aconoidasida > Haemosporida > Plasmodiidae > Plasmodium > Plasmodium reichenowi. Next base: position 168,929 of record NC_033647.1, on the reverse strand, counting down.
ATTATATTCAGAATGTCTAATATATTTATTTATCATATTTTCTGAAGGTATAATAAAATGAAAAGCATTGGATAACTTATCATATAATATAGTTCTTCTATGTATAATATCTTTGATATTTCCATTTAATTTAGGTTTTATATTATCATTTATACATATATCATATATTTCATCTTTATCTCTTTTAATTAAAATAGTATTTTTTAGTTTTTTTAAGACTTCTTTCGATTTATCAAATTCGATAATACCACCTCCTAATACAATTGTAACATTGGTCATGTGTTGCTCTCCATTTTGTTTTTCTTGTATACATTTTTTTTTTAATCTACAAAATAAATCATTTATTTTTTTGTTATAAAATATTATACCTTTGTTTGTATAAGTATAAAAAATATTGTCATCATAATTTTTATTTTCAAAGTTGGGATCATCAACATATATTCCGCATACATCCGAAAAGGATACTTTTTTCTGAATTTTCTTTTTTGTAAATATATGTTGGTTATCTTTATTATTATGTAACGAATTATGGTTATCATTATTATTATGGTTGTTGTTATCATAAATGTTGTTGTTGTTATCATAAATGTTGTTGTTGTTATCATAAATGTTGTTGTTGTTATCATAAATGTTGCTGTTGTTATCATAAATGTTGCTGTTGTTATCATTAATATCATTATCACATTCTGTTTGTTTGTTTTGATTTGTCGAATTTATTTTTTCATCCCTTCTATTTACATGTTTTATTGTTGCTCCCGTTTTATCCTTAGGTGTACGCATATTTCTATCAAATGTTAATATATAAAATGCTAGATATAGAGAAGAAATAAATGTTACATATTCATAATATCTAAACTCCGATATAGACAATTTATCAAATTTAATTTCGTCTTTTAATATATATTCATCTATATCAATAATTATATTATTTTCAATTTTTTTGCTGAGAAATGTTTTGCCCACATTTCTCATACCACATATTATTGTAACATTCAAAATATTTATTTGTTTTATTAAATAAGATATATTTATATCATTTTCTAATATTTCATCATATGTATATATCCTTTTATAATTATCATCTTTATAAATAAAATTGTTCCTTTTATATAAATCTATAATATTGTTATATTTCATACGATTATTTAATATACTATTCTGTTTTGAATATATATTATGTGATATGTGTTTTTTTTTTTTTCTTTCTTCTTCTTCTTCTTCTTCTTCTACTTTTTCTTCTTCTTCTTCTTTTTTTTTTTTTTTTTTTTTTTTTTTTTTTTTTTTTTTTTGTATATTCTTATTATTTGTATCTTTTCCCTTTCTTTTGTTGTACATATATAAGGATATATATCTTTTTCTTTTAACATCTAAATATAAATATTTTTGTATTTTCTTACATATTTTTTCATCTGTATGTTCTTTAGAAGTATCTATTTCTTCTTTATGTACATTTAATGTATTATCTATTCTCTTATAATTCTTTTTGTTTACATTGTGTATATCAATTTTTTTCTTTATATCATAGCTTTCACATGTTCTAGGAAAAGTTCTTTTTATTTTTTTTGTGCAGGAGAGCTTTCTCGAACTTTTATTATTATTAGAATATCCTAAAACATAGGGTGTAATATTTATTAAAGCCAAATTGTTGTTGGTTTGGGTTTTTCCTCTGTGACGTGTATTACAATATATTTTTTTTTTCTTATGTTTATTTATTTTGTTTTTTATGTTTTTCCTCTTAGAACAGATGAGATTAAGGTGTGAATTAATTATGTTGTGCAATCCATTTTTTTTATAATTTTGTTTATATACTTCAACATTGTTGTTATTATTATTATTACTGTTGTTATTATTGTTATTATTGTTGTTGTTATTATTATTATTATTGTTATTATTATTATTATTATTGTTGTTGTTATTATCATTATTTTCATTATTATTATCATTATTATTATTTTTTGTTATAATTACATTATTCATCTCCATATTTCCTTTAGTTAATTTATTCATACAACAATCAAATAATTCATTAGAAGATTCAGAAGATAAAACAGATGTAGATATTGAAATGGACTTAGCATTACAAGTATTGTCATATTTAATAGGTTCTGTATATTTATCAGTTTTTATTTCGTCCTTTTCTATTATTATGTTCATATTTTCCACAATTTCATTCTTTTTTACTATATCATTGCATTTTATTATATCATTGCATTTTATTATATCATCGCATTTTATTATATCATCGCATTTTATTATATCATCGCATTTTATTATATCTTCGCATTTTATTATATCATCGCATTTTATTTCCCCACCCTTATAGCTTTCATCTGGCGTATGGGCACTTTGAGGACGTTTTTTTTTTGTAGAATATAACAAATTAATATTGTTAACGTCCTGAAAATTATAAGTATTTATAAATTGATTCGATCCATTTTGGACATATATATGTAGATATTTTTTTGCATAATAATAAAATAATGGGAAACTTTTATGTACATGATCACATTTAGGAATTATTATATTTTTAAAAATAAGAGACAAGATGGTTACCATAAAAATAATTCGATGATCATTTTGTGTGTCTACATATAAATATAAAGATTGCATATGATTAATAACATATTTAGAATTATTAACAAATTTTTGAATTTTTTCATATTTGTTATGAATACAACTTGTATCATATATATTTTGATTATTTGTTATTATATTTTTATCTGTATTTATTTGATTTTTTTTTATATTTTTTTTATATCTATAAAAGTGTATATTTTGTAAAGGATGCAACATTTTAGTTATATATATACTATTATTAGTACAAGATATAAATAATAAATTATGAAAAAATAATTTTAATATAAATACTACATGATATATTCTAGTAGATTCTTTAATGTTTTGATTATGTATATTTTTTATTTTAAATATTATATTTTCATTTATATTAGATAATATGAAATGACTAAATAAAATACATATAGAAAAGAAATCATCTGAAAAAGATTCAGCATCTATAACAATTTTGAAGCTCAACATATTATTATTAGTTGATTCATATTTTATATATATTTTTTCATATATATTATATTTTATTTTATAAATACTTAAAATTTGTTCTATATGATTATTAGTTTTTTTCATTTTATTGTATTTTTTTATTGATTTTAAATAAGGTGATATATTATTAGATGAAATATTATATACTAAATTGGGTGTAAGGCAATTTTTTTCCTTCAAATTATTTGAAATAATATTATTTTTAGTTTCTTTTATATTCACATCTGCACTTTGATTTATTGTAATTAATTTATTTTTATTTTTATTTTTATTTTTTATTTTTTTTTGTATTTTATAAAATGGTCTTAATATTTTTTTTTTATTAAAACTAATCTTAGATGTTATAAAATGAACCATATATATTTTACTACTTTTACCTTTAGAACCTATTAAATTCTGAGAATTTACATTATATTCACTTTCTTTATTTAATTTATTATGTTGTCTTATATATATTTTTACTCCAACTAATAAAAGAATATTAAGGAGATAATAATTGTATATGTCTTCTTGATACATCACGGTTTTTATTTTGTAAATATTATTTCCTTTGTATTTCACATTTAAATTATTAATATTTAATTTTAAGGAAATGGTACAATTCTTTTTTTTAATTATAAATCCTACAAGGAAATAAAAGTATAAACCTAAATCATTATTAATATGATAATAATAGTATTTCTTTACTTTCTCATTTTCTTTTAACCTTATTTTCGTATGTATTTTTTTTTGATCATTTGTCTTGCATACTTTGTTCTGTTTATGCAGTGTATTATTTTTTGTTGTCTCTACATCATTTATCCTATGCATCCTATGCTCATTAGTACCTTTCGACATAATATCATCATTCTTTATCATATTATTATTTCCTTCTTCTTCGTTATTATCTCCCTTCAATAAATTTGTTACAATTTTGTCGTTCATTTGATTTTCTTTTTTCTCTTTGTCTTTTTTGAGAATAATTGAACAGGTCGGATTGTTTGTCGTTTTTTCTGAAGAATATTTATTAGGGTTAACATGATTTATACATATATCACTCTTATTATTATTATTATTGTACCTATTATTATTATTATTATTGTAACTATTATTATTATTATTGTAACTATTATTATTATTGTAACTATTATTATTATTATTATTATTGTAACTATTATTATTATTATTATTATTATTATCATCATATAATTGGTACATTTCTTTTTTATGTACATAATATATACCTTTATGGTTCACTTTAATATGTACTCCCCAAGTCCTCATGACATACAAAGTCATATCTATGAATGCTTTTGACGTGGTATTAAATAGCCCACATTGTTTATAATTTTCGTTTTTTATATTTTGGTAAAATGTATAATCACATGGGAGTTTATGTTGTACATATATTTGGTTATTCACTTTATTACTATTATTATTATTATTATTATTATTATTATTATTATTATTGTTGTTATTTTTTGTTGTTATGTCATTTTTTTTTTCTTCATTTGTATGAATATTTTCGTTAAGTATCATGGTACCCTTTTTAAAAGCATGAGGAATAATTAATTTATTTAAAAGGGAGTTCTTTAAAAGACATTCCTTTTTTAACATATATTTTTTAAAGAATGTAAGTTTTTTTTTTTTTTTTTTCTGGTCACATATATTATATAGAAACCTAATTTTATATTTAATATTATTTTTAATATTATTGTAAAATGTTTTTTTTTGTTTGTTTATAATATATTTATATGTATAATCCTTGTTTATCATATTTTTTTTATACGAATGTTTATAGTTTAAACAAAGTTTTGTGTTATTTTTTGAAAAGGGAGAAATTAAAAGTATGGATGAAATAAATTGACTTGAATAATAATTATCAACATAAATTTTTTTGGTTATGAATATATCATGATGTGTTATATTTAATATATGCTTTTTGATTGATATAGATATAGGTAAATAATGTTTTTTTTTTAAATATTTTATTTTTATATATTTGAAGCATTTTCTTATAACATTTACTAAAGGATGTATAATACGTACATTTTCCATTTGTTTACATCCTTTTAATATTATACATTTAATTTTTGTTTTATTTTCTTCTTGTGCTTTTATATTTTGTTTACATATATATAAACATAAGAGTGGTAATATAAAACGGCATACAGTTCCACAATTATAAACATTTAATACAACTTTTTTTTTGAAGACAAAATTTTTAAATAATGTTTTACTTTTATCTATATTTCCTTTAATTATAATTATGTTTTTTTCCTTTTTTAAAAAGAAATAGGATAATGATGAATGTTCAATACATGCCGTCATATATTCCTTAGATATTTCCCCTAATTTTTTTTTCTCTTCTTCTGTATATTTACAAACACAGCATTTCTTCTTTTTGATTCTATGATTCTTATTAAAGTTATTATACTTATTTCTCTTTTCTCCTTTACAGTATTTTTTACATTCCAATATGGCCATACGTTTTAGATAACTTAATTTTTGTATACGAAAGATATTTTCGATATTATATATATTAAATGAATAATTTATAGATTCTACACTCATAAAACGTTTTTCATCATCAATTTTTTCCATCTCTTCTGAATATCCTTTTTTTTGTATATCTATTATATTATTAATATATTCATCTATTTTTTTACCCTTCAACATAATAGGAAAGCATAAGTCCCTTAATATTTTTATAAACACCACAACGTCGTAACACATATTTATATTTTTCAAGTATATTTTATTTGAGCTAAGACAACTTGCGTAGATAACGCGAATGCTTTCAGATTTGTTGCCTGTATGTGGTAATAAAATGTTTTTCCTCTTCATGTTTGTTTCTAAGAAGAATTCGGTGGTATCTTTTTTGATTCGTGGGTTGATTGGTTGATTGGTTGCTTCATTGATCCCTTCATTGTTTAATTCTTTGATCCCTTCATTGATTAATTCTTTGATCCCTTCGTTGTTTAATTCTTTGATCCCTTCATTGTTTAATTCTTTGATCCCTTCATTGTTTAATTCTTTGACCCCTTCATTGTTTAATTCTTTGATCCCTTCATTGTTTAATTCTTTGATCCCTTCGTTGTTTAATTCTTTTATCCCTTCAGGGTTTAATTCTGTGGTTGTTATGGTTACCTCGTTGGTTATCTTTTTATCACCTTTTTCCTTTATATTTTTATTCTTGTGAACCTTTTTATATTTGCTTTCCCTTTTCCTTTTGGAAGACATAGGACGCTCATTCTCCTTGTCACTTGAATCTATTAAATAGATGCTATTTTCGTAAATATTAATAATATTAGTTTTTCTATATGATGATATAAAAATATTTGGGCATAATACTTTCAATATTATGTCCATAGGTATTTGTATGAGTATATTTTTTTTTATTTTACTTATATGTACAGGGTTGAACAATACAAGATAGTTTAAGTAAACAATATAATTAGATACATATAAATTATGTATCATGTCTTTAATATGAAGAGATAAATACGTTTCGTTTATTTCATATTTCATATTATATCTCCTCATTATTTCTTCTACCTCTAATAAATATAATAAATCTATTATATTTAGTTCGTATAATATTCTTAATTCACATAATATACCATAATTTAAATATTCATTGTATTTATGTTTATATTTAAATATTTTTCCTATAGCATCTTTTATACTATAACCAACATTGACTGTACTCAACCTTGTGTGTACTCCTTTTAATGATACCTTTTCTTTTGTACTCATATTTATTAGTATATTATTTTGTTTATTCTGGTGATTATTATTACCTTCTGGGTGACTATTCCCATGATCACTGTTATCATTATTATTCTCTTTTTTATTATAATAGTTATTAATTAATTTGTTGCAAGTTTGATTATTTAAGTTGTTCTTTACGCTTATGTTTTGGTTAATATCATTATGATTGTTTGTTTGATTTGATTCGTTTGTTTGATTTGATTTGTTTGTTTGATTTTGTTTGTTTGTTTGATTTGATTTGTTTATTTCATTTGATTTGTTTGTTTGATTTGATTTGTTTGTTCCACTTTGTTTGTTTGCTCCACTTTGTTTGTTTGCTCCACTTTGTTTGTTTGTTTCATTTTGTTTGTTTGTTTGTTTGTTTG
>NC_033647.1:155534-157843 GCF_001601855.1 Plasmodium reichenowi | reverse complement strand
AAAAAATATAAATATATATATATATATATATTTATATATTTTTATTTTTTTTTTTATTTAAATATTTTTTTTTTTTTTTTTTTTTTTTTTTTTTTATCAGTTGTTCCTTTATATGACCTTCCACAAAAACATATTGTAAGATCCCTTATTTAATCTTCCACCACTTTTAATGACACATATAATTATCCTCTTTACTAATATGTGAAAAAAAAAAAAAAAAAAAAAAAATTCATCTGATTATATTCATGTTAACATTTTTTTTTCTGGAATGGTTTCCTCATCTTCATCATCATACTTATATTCATTTTGAATAATTTCGTTCATCTTTAAATATTCTTTTCCATATGTAAAATGTAATAAACTATAAAATATAAATGACAAGATCCACGGGATTATTGTTAAATAAAAAAGTGTTTTCGATAAGGCTTGTGCATTATTTATTCTTATATCTTCTGGCATATCAGCTATTAATAAATTATTATTTTGATACTTAAATATCTTTTCTGCTAAATAACCAAACAAAGGAGCTCCAATTAAAGAAGAACCAACACCTTCTATTGCTATAGTTAAAGAAAAGACAGTACCTCTATAATCTGGTCTTATAATATCTGATACGATTGGTCTATTAACAGCTACACCAGCTATTGATGATAAACCAAGACAAAAACATGATAAGGCGAATAATTCAAAACTTTCTTTTCTTTTAGGTATAACTAAGTATATTAATAATACTAATGGTACTCTACCAAACATAGCTAGCTGCCCTAATAATGGTCTTCCATGCTTATTAGATATATCATGCATAATATCACCAAAATGACCTCCGACAACACCTCCTATAGCTGAACCTATTAATAAAAATCCTGTTATTATAGCTGCTTGTAAATCACTTAATCCACAATATTGAAAAAACATTGTATTAAAACTTAATGCTAACCAAGGAATAGTACCAGTAAAACCTTCTAAAAGGATAATTATGATACTTTTTTTTGATAAACTATCTTTCAACAATTCAACAATGTTCTGATATAATATGTAAGTGCGTGTACTCTGATGACTTAATCCAGTGAAAGAATTATTATTATCAAGGCTGCTATTAATATTAATATTATTATTATTATTACTATTACTATTAGTATTATTAGTATTAGTATTAGATTCCCCATCTAAATAGTCCATTTTTTTATTTTTACGAACCTGTCTAGGCGCATCCTCTACAAACAATGCCACTATAATACTTAACAAAACACTCAATATACCCACAACTATAAAACATAATCTCCATCCTCTAATACCACCGAAATATTTTAAAGCAACGGTTGTTGTTACCACACCTCCAATCAATCTACCCAAACTAGATGATAATTGTACTAAACCAAAAGATAAACCTAAAGATTCATTTTTTGCAGCATCCGCTAAAATACTTTGAGATATGGGACCTATACTACCTAAAGCTAATCCATTTATTGCCCTAAAAAATAATATATGAGCAAAGTCATTTATGTTAGCCAATAATATAGTTGCTACTCCCCATAAAGCAGTTCCAAATACTAACATCCATTTTCGAGAATATTTATCTGATAAAAAACCCCATATAGGACTAAATAAACTTAACATTAAAGTCTGTGCTAAAGTTATATAACCTAATAAAGATGGGTGTAAATTCAAATCGGCTTCTAATGCTCTAAAACTTGCTGGTAATAATTGATCATCACATCCATCTAATCCTGCAGCTACATTTACAACAGCCAGTGATTTGTGAAACGCCATACTATGCTTTCCATTTTTGCTCCTATTTGAATTCACTCTTTTATAAATAGAACTTGAGTTATTTTCATAATGAAATGAATCTACTAGTTGTTCAGTTTCTTCCCCTAATAAGCTATTAGGTTCTCTAATATTTCTATCCTCCATATACTGGTTTTTAGCCATTATCATAAATGAAGATTTATTTATATAAATTACATTTGGTTTTAGCAAGTCTTTTTCTTACTATTATATGTTATACCTTATATATTATTAATTATTTTATTCTTTAATTTTTTTTCTTTTTTATTTTTCATACACACACACAAAAAAAAAAAAAAAAAAAAAAAAAAAAAAAAAAAAAAAAAAAATTTAATGACATAATATAATGTAAAATAATATAATGTAAAATAATATAATATAATATAATATAATATAATGTAATATAATATAATATAATAATCTTTATCTAATTATACAAATAAAATGGGAAAAAAAATAAAATTAAAAAAATAAGCAAATTAAGAATTGTTCTCTTCTTAACACTCTACGTTCCTCATATG
>NC_033647.1:153397-155434 GCF_001601855.1 Plasmodium reichenowi | reverse complement strand
TGTAAAGAAAAATATAGAAGAAAATAAAAAGAAATAAATAATTATTCATATATATTATATATTAATATATATGAATTTATTGAATATATATTGGATTTTTTTTTTTTTTTTTTTTTCTTTATTAGCACACATAATATTATATATGTGTTAATGTAAATATTATTTAATAAAAAAAAGAACACCTTTTTTCTTAAGCACGCATCATATGAATGAATTGCTTGTATATATACATATATAGATGAATAAATAGAGAAATAAATAAATATATATTTTTATTTTTATTTATTCTTCTTTTTCATTTCATTTCATTTCTTTTCTTCTTTTTTTTTTTTTTTCATGTCATAATTTATGGTGTTTTTATAAGTTCTCATACTTATTTAAAAAAATTATTGCATTATATATACATATAAAAATAAAAAATAAAAATAAAAATAAAAAATAAAAATAAAAATAAAAATAAAAATAAAAAATGAGAGATATATGTATTTCGTATAAATACAATATCACTATATAAATCTTTTCTCAAACATTTTATTAATAATAAATATTTTATATATTTAGCCTTTTAATTTTCAATTATATATGTAGATATAAAACTTTTGAGTATTACAAATTTTCGTTTTAGTTTTATATTTAAAGACATATTTTATAAACAGAATATAAACATAAACATAAATATAAATATAAATATAAATATAAATATAAATATAAATATAAATATAAATATATATATATATATACATATATGATTATATATATACATTTTACTAATATGAAGTATTGCTTTTTATGTATATCCTAAATTGAAAGCAATAAAGATGTTTTACTTCTGATAGTATATTACATATTTAATATTTTTTTTTTTTTGCATTTGATTTTATTTTATTTTTTGAATAAAATTTGTAGTGAGAATTAATAAGAAGATAAAAGATATATTGGTTATAAAAATAAATTTGATTCTTTTGAAGATGTTAGAAAATGTGTAAGCATTTCGTTTAAATAAATGAATATATATATATATATATATATATATATATATATATATATATATATATATATATATATATATATATATATATTATATACATTTGATATATTTTATTTAAGAAAAAATTATGTACATTTGAAACATTTAATTTAACAAAAAAAAAAAATAATAATAAAATAAAATAATAAAAGGAGAAATAAATAACCTACAAATTATATGAATATATAACAAGTAGAATTTAAATATGTATTTTTTTAGACATATAAAAAACAAAAAAAAAATATATATATATATATATAAATATATATAATATTTTATATTATTAAATAGTTAATTAAAAATAATATTAAGAATGAAAACATATACAAAAAATAAAATAAAATACAAATATAACAACAATATATAATGAAAAATGCTTTATGTATATAATATATATATATATATATGTATATCTTGTTATATCTTAAGGTTTTCCACATAAATATATAATTAACAAAGAATGTTGTTAATTGGTTTAATTTATACGTAAGTCTTTTAATATATATATATATATATATATATATATATAACCATAATATACATATATATATTTTTTTAAATTAACACAGTGGAATGTATATATTTATAATCATCTTTTTTTTTTTTTTTTTTAAAGATGATAGGGGAATTAAAAATTATTCTGTAATTATTAATAAAACATGCGTATAAAATTTTCTCATATTTTGATCACTGGGGAAATTTAATATAAAATATATAATAAATGAATATATAAATAAATATAATATAAATAATATACCTATATATATATATATATATATATATATATATTAAAAATTCATTATAATTCTAATTATTATATATATTAATGATTATATATATTGAACATGTTAAAATGAACACACAGCTAAGGTTTTTTTTTTTTTTTTTTTTTTTTTTTTTTTTTTTTTTTTTTTTTTTTTTAAAAAATTCACATTTTTTTAATTTTTTTTGAAAAATTAAAAAAATTTAATATTTTAAAAAAAAAAAATTTACAAAAAATTATCTTTGTT
>NC_033647.1:151587-153297 GCF_001601855.1 Plasmodium reichenowi | reverse complement strand
AAAAATTTATAATGTATATTTTTAAAAATATAAATATTATTATTATATATATATATATATATATATTATAAAAAACGATGTAATAAATATATGTACTATTTTGTTATATAATAATAATGTGTACGTTTTGTTTATTAAAAATATAAATGATTAATTATATATATGTTTATATATATTTATTTATTTATATATTTAATTTTATTTTTCTCCTGTACACTTTACCTGAATAATACAGAAAAATTTATTGAAATGTGATATATAATATTGAATTAATATTTGTATTTTTAAAAAAAGAAAAAATGAATAAACATATCATGGGGAAAAAAACATATAATATGATACTATTTTTAATAAAACAAATATCATTTTATTAAAAACATATTTCATTTAATTTGTAAGAAAAAACAAAAAAAAAAAAAATTAATTGTCCATATTCTTCAATATATTGGTGCAGAATATTTTTATTTTGTTCATAATATTTAAATATCCATTTATTCTGCTCATTGTTAAAAATTCCGAAATACCAGTAAGTGTTATAAAATTGGGGTTTACTTTTAAAATATCTTCAGGCGTATACCCACTTAAACCGTCAGTTAATATGTACACTATTCCTTTTGTCAATAATCCGTCTAAAGAGTACATGTTTAAGAAAAATATATTATATTTATATATAATAAAGACAAAACCGTATTCTCATAGAACAACATATATATATATATATTTATATTTATATTTATATTATATTTCACCTGAATGACCCAACCATACAATAACTTTTTTTTTATCTTCATTTTCTTCTACTTTTGGGTAAATATATACTACCGATTGACACCCCTGTTATGTGTAGATTATATATATATATATATATATAATGTAATTAAAAAAGGGACATGTATTTATTCATTTATATATATATTTTTTTAATGTTTACCAAAACTTGATTTTGTCTAATTTTATGTTTATCAGGCATTGATGAAATTTTTTTCCCCATTAATATGACTTGTTGACTTCTAAAAAATAATATTAAATCATCGTAATATTATAATATATATATATATAAATATGTGTATGTTATATTATGGAAACTCAAAAGAAAAAAGATACATATGTTTACATCTTTAATGATAAAAAATTAGATGATAATTTTCTTAATCAACTCGTTGTAAGGGGTGTTAAACAAAATAAAATTTTCATTTTTTTTTTTTTTTGTTATTTTAAAGATAATAAATGATATGAAATATATATATATATATATTTATTTATTAGTTTATTTTAATTTCATTTAATTTTTTCTATATTTACTTGTAATATGGACTGTTGGGCATGGATTGAAAGAGTTCAACTGTTTTTTTCAATTTTGGTGTTAAGTTGTATTGATCTATATTTTTTGGATTTTCTGGATTTTTATTTCCTGATAATTCATTAAATATGTCCTTTAAACATTGCGTAGTTTTACGACATTTGGGTTTATAAAATTGTATGTAAAACTGAGGAGCATTTTTAATTTGATTAACTTTTTTTAATTTATAGAAGATTATTTTTGTGCTTATTTTAAAAAAATTTTTTTTTTTTTTGGATTCATTATTATATTTATCATGTTTAATAGAAAGTATTAAAATGAAACATGAGCATATTATATATAAAACAAAGAAGTGTGCTTTTAATTTCTTTTTATTCATTTTTTTTTTTTTTTTTTTTTTTTTTTTTTTT
>NC_033647.1:143308-148308 GCF_001601855.1 Plasmodium reichenowi | reverse complement strand
CCGATATATCAAAAAGTAGTTTATTACAAATATATGATGATATTAAAGAGAAAGATAAGTCCTTAAACAGTTTAGTAGAGCACGTTGGAAATGTACCTGTGAGTGTTAAGGATGTTCTAACTATATGTAATGATGATTTAAGTAAAATAAAGAATAAAATATTTATGATAACAGATTTTGGTCCTGTTCTTTTTTTTGGTGAACAAGATGGTGATATGGGTACTGTGGAGAACATAAACAAATTAGACAATAGAAATAAAGATGAAAATAATTTATCTTATTCTATAAATTATAATAAAGTACAAGATGCTAATAACAACAATGATGAATATAAAGTTAAAGAAAATATTAATGAAGTACGGAGAGATCAAAAGAATTATGTATATAAAAATAAAGAAAATATTAATAATATATATGTTGATGATGATGATGATGATGGTGAAAAGGAAGAAACACAAAATAAAAATAGTCTATATAATGATGATGATATTGATGAACAAATAATACGAAAAAAACATATGGCTAGAAAAAAATATTATGAAAGCATACCAAAAACTTTTAAGGGGTTTTTATGTATGAGAAGACCTGTAGATATTATTGACATAAGTAATTATAATACCGAAATGTTGGAAATTTCAGAAACATTAAAAGTACATGAAAATAAATTTAAGCAACATCTTAATGTGTTAGATGAAAATAATAGTACACCTGTAGTAAATATGAATTTATTAAAAAATGTTCCTTATAAAAACAATGACGATTTAATTGAAGGAGAAGCAAAGAAATCATTTATTAATTTGATAAATGTGGATTCATGTTATAGTAGTAGTAATAGTAGACTTGAGAATGATGAGAATATTGAAAGAGGGAAAATAAATATGTTTATTACAAATGAAGAGAATCCTATTAATAATAATAATAAAAATAATGATAAAAATAATGATAAAAATAATGATAAAAATAATGATAATATCGATAATAATGATGTAATTATAGAACACAATAAAAACAGTATTAATATATATGATAATAAATACAATGTGGAATGTAGTTCAGAAAAAATAAATGATAATGGGATAAGTAATAAAAATATTAATATATTAGAATTACCAAAAAATTTAGATACATCTAATATATTTTTAGAAGGAAAAGATGAATATAAAGTTTATTATGTAAACAAAGAAGAAATACGGATTCCATTATTCAAAGAAATTAATAAAGAAATTTTTGAAAAGTTACCTTTAAAATTACAGTATCAAATATTACAAGATATAAAAGAAGAATGGTATACTGATAATAGAATCAAGGCAATAAAATCAAAAGACGATATGGATGTTTTTTCACAAGTGCAACTAGAAACATATGTAAGAATGATTAAAACCGATTTTGAAATCGAAAAATTAAAAATAAAAATGGCTGAAAATATTCAAAGTGTAGAAGGAGAATTATTAATAAATAAGGATTTATCAAAAAATACAGACAATATTAATATAAAAGATTATAATGTTTTACAAAAAAAAAAATCCAAAAAAAAAAAAAAGAAATTTCTAAATGACATATTAAATACATATAATATTACTAGTGAAAGTAAATATCAGGATCTATATGTTAAAGGTGAAGAATCAAAAGAAAATATTAAAAATCAAATTGATTTCGTCACACAGGAATGTTATCAAAATGATGATATTATAAGAGATACGTATGGTAAGGGTGATATATTTAAAAATATTAAAATAGATAATAATAAAAAAAATGAAATTTATAAATTAGAGCTTGAACAAGAAGAAATTGATGAAAAAAAAAATTACAATAAAAATAATAATGATAGTAACAAAACGTTCTTTTTAAAAATGGAGAATGAATTTAAAAAAGACCTTTTATTAGATGATAGACAAATTTTTGGTGATAGCCTTTTAGCTGATATAAAAGAATATAATTATCCTTCTGATAATTTGGATGATAATAATGAAATCAAAAGTTTATTGGAAGATGGCGAAAATTTTATAACTAAGAATGAACCTATATCAAATGATTATGAAGAAAAAAATAACATAATATACATATCAGATGAACAAAAATATAATGAAGGAGATATTATATTGAAAGACAAAATAAAAGGAAAAGAGAAAAATAATGATTCATCAAGTGATGATTTTGAAAATTGTAGTGTACAGGAAAAAATATATGTAAATGAAAAAATAGAAGAATATAATAATCAAAATGATGATAAATCATCCTCATCATCATCATCATCATCGATTATATTAGAAGAAATCAAATATAAAAAGGAAAAAAAAGATGAGCTCGTTAGCCCTAATTTGTGTGTTCTACTTGATCAATTTGAACATTCTAATGATCTTGAGAATAATTATATTTCCGTTTCTTCGGATGATATGAAAACCAACGTGAGCAAAAAGAATATTACAGGAGTAAAGGAAAATAAAGTGGATAAAATGAATGTGGAGTATGATAAAAAAGGAGATGATGGGATAATAGAAATATCTTTTGAGGATAGTCATAAATTAGACGAGTCAAAATTTGATGATAATAACAATATTTATGAGAATGTTGACGAATTAGAAAAAAATTTATCAAAGGATTATATTTTAGATGTTCATAAAAACCATGTAAATAATACATATAATATCGAACAAGGGGAAGGTGAAAGAGAAAACGAATTTGTAGATAATAAAATACAGTTAACAGAATCACATAAGAGTAATGAATTTATATGTACAGAAAAAAAAAGTTTGAGAAAACAATATATGAGTAAAGAAGATATAAGTAATGTGCGAATACTTAAAAGTGATGATATTAACAATTTGAGCAAACAAAATTATTTTGAAATATTATTAGATAAGAAACAAGTTATGGATAATTTTCAGATGAATATTGAACAAAATAATGATAAATTAAAAGAAGATAAATTAGATGAAGGTGCTTATTTTGAATATCTAGAAGATAATAAAATACTTGATTCATATATAAATGAAACAAATAAAGAAAATGAAGAATTAATAAAAGAATATAAAAAGTTGAAAAAAAATAATATTGAAATAAATGATGAAATGAATGATGATATAAAATTATTATTAAATTTTTTTGGTATCCCATATATACAATCTCCATGTGAAGCAGAAGCTCAATGTTCATATTTAAATAATAAAAATTATTGTGATGCTATTATTAGTGATGATTCGGATGTTTTAGTTTTTAGTGGGAAAACAGTTATAAAGAATTTTTTTAATAAAAAAAAAACAGTCGAAGTTTATGAAAAAAAAGCTATTGAGGAAAAGTTAGGATTGTATCAAGAAGAATTAATTAATATTTCCTTATTATGTGGATGTGATTATACAATAGGTGTGCATGGTATAGGTATTGTTAATGCTTTAGAAATAATTAAAGCCTTTCCAAATTTTGAGGATTTAAAAATATTAAAAGATATTGTATCGAACCCTTTTAGAAAAATAAATAAAAATATGTATAATGAAGAAATACAACAATTCTTAAATACTCATAAAAATTATAAACTTAATTGGATATTCCCAAATAATTTTCCTGATAGAGAAGTCTATAAATGTTTTAAGTATCCAAAGGTATGTACAGATATTAAAAAATTCGAATGGCATGTCCCTGATATTAAGAGTATAACAAAATTTTTAAATAAAACTACAAATATATCAGAAGAAAAAGTTCTTAATGTCTTAAACCCAATTTTACAAAAATATAATGTTAATGTTAGAACATATCAATCAAAAATTGAGGACTTCTTTCCACTCTTGGAGAAAAAGAGAAAAACTGTAGATGATTTAATTGATCATATTAGAGAAAATAATAAACAAAAGAGACAAAAAAATAAAACCGTTCATTTGGATAGTAAAATATCACCATTGATTGATATAAATCCAGCAGGAGTTATAAAATCTAAGAGAATGTCATCGGCCTTGGATCATATAAAAAGGAGAAAATCAAGCAAGAAGAAAAAATAAAACAGATAAAAAAAAAAAAAAATAAATAAATAGTTATATATATATATATATATGGGAAGATAAATAAGAATCATTCCGTTAAAATTATTACAAAACATATAGTTTACTTTTTTTTTTTTTTTCATGTGTAATTATAATAAAATATTATTTGCAATACGCAATATCTGCGTACACATTTTACAATTTATACATATATATATATATATACATATATGTTTGATTTTTTATTTTTTTTTGTCAAGTTTTTTTAAATTATAATTAATGTTTAGGTATTCATATTTTGATTTTATGTATAAAAAATTATAAAATAATGAAAAAAAAAGAAAAAAAACAAACTTCATTTTTCTTTTTTTCCATTTGTACAAAATTGTAACATATAAAAATAAATATGTTCACATTTTATTTTGTCAATGTTATATTTCTTGAACTGTCGTATGGTTAATTTATGGATGGTGGGATATAGTTTGGATCCTTTTTAAGAATGACAATACCTTCTAAGGTATCATTGACGGATATATCTGAAAAAAAATAAAATATATAAATATATATAATATATATATATTAAAATTATTAGTAAACAACAAAATTATTATAATATATTAAAATATATTATTATATATTAAAATATATTATTATATATTAATATAATATTTTGAACAATCCTTACATTCTTCTGTGGCCATTT
The DNA here is from genome assembly GCF_001601855.1 of Plasmodium reichenowi. Lineage (NCBI taxonomy): Eukaryota > Apicomplexa > Aconoidasida > Haemosporida > Plasmodiidae > Plasmodium > Plasmodium reichenowi. The sequence continues at coordinate 143,634 of NC_033647.1, read as the reverse complement.
CAGCTCTATCAGTATGCGATAATAACACAGGTGTAACGTGTGTTTGAAATCCCGTTATTGTTTTGGGTTTTCCTGCTTGTCCAACAGTGTCAACGGCCTAGCAAAAAGAAAATATTATAATTACAAATTAAAGATATATATTATTATGATAAAAAACAAAAATAACATCAAATAAATAAATAAATATATATATATATATATATATTTTATTTCGTTTTGATGAATATTCTAAAATAGCTATTTGGTTCATAAAATTATGAACAGTCAGGTAAATTTTGTCATTATATATATATATATATATATATTTTTTTTTTTTTTTTTTTTTT
>NC_033647.1:137534-142955 GCF_001601855.1 Plasmodium reichenowi | reverse complement strand
AAAAAAAAAAAAATAAAAAAAAAAATATAAAAAATTTAAAAAAAAAAAAATAAAAAAAATTTTTTTTTAATAAATTTTTTATATTTTTGTTTTTTTTTTTTTTTTTTTTATTTTTTTTTTTTTTTTTTTTTTTTTTTTTTTTTTTTTTTTTTTTTTTTTTTTTTTTTTACCTGTCCAACACGAACAGACACAGGAAGAGACTCCAATTTTTCATTAACCGTTACAAGCATTCTTGGGTAAATGCAAGGAACCAAATGATACAATAAGTAATGATATTTTCCTAGGATAGTAGATTTCAATTGTAAACAGGCATGAATTGTTATTAAAAGAGATCCTAAGGAGACATAATTAATAATGGAACGATTTGAATGTAGTGGATTAATAGTTAGTAAACCTTTACCCATATATAACAATCCTTGAGCTAATCTTACAACAAAAATAGCATTGGTATCTTTACAATAAAATGCAGATAATTGTCTTAATAAGATAGCTATTCTTGAATTATTTGTTCCAGCTCCAACAAATCCTAGAGAAATGATTGCATGCAATGCAACATCAGGATCTTGATCATGTGTTAATTTTGATAAAATATCTACAATATTTGGTTTTGGAAAGGATGTAAATAGTAAGGCTAGTGCTAATGGTACTGCTTTTTTTTGGTTTACATTTGAATATTGTAAAAAGTGATCAATAATTCTGGTAGTCATATCTGAACTAATATCATCAGTTAAAGCAATAAGTGCAATATTTAAAATAGCTACACATTGATCTAAATTATCTTCCACATAATTTTTACTAGATGAACTTTTATCTTCATTACCTTTCGTATTCTTATTGTTACTATTATTATTATTATTATTATTATTATCAGGTTTTTTTGAAGTATCTGTAGTAGTAGTTTTATTTATATCAACATTAGAACTTTTATTATTATCTGTATTATTTGCTGTTGTTGTTTTACTATCGGAATTATTTTTTTTATCACCTCTTTTTTCAACTAATACTTGTAACATTTTTTGAACTTTTAAAACATCATTAGATCCAGCAAAAGCCATACCTTCTACTGTTGCTATCATATATTTTGATATAGGATGCTTAATAATTTCTAAAGCGGATAAGGTAGCTTCACATTTTTCTCTTGAACATAAAAATAAAAGTCCTAATGCAACCGCATATAATTTAGCTATAGGAGTATCTAAAGAATTGTTAATTTTTTCTTTTTCTAAGACGGTATCTATTATATATTCAGCAATTTCTCTATTCTGTGATCCAACAAAAACTAATCCTAAAGATAAAGCTGCATATACACTACATTCAATAATACAACCATTATCAACTAATGGTGGTATTAGAATATCTAATAAGTTCTCTCTATTAGTACCTGCATAAGCATAACCAAATCCTAATATAGCTCCCATTTTTTCTAATGCATTTTCAGCATCTATATGTTCAGATAACAAGGCATAAGCTGGATCACATTCGTTTTTTATATTCGTACATGCTAATCCAAAGGCCATTAGAGCACCTGCTTTCACATATTGATCACTACTATATTGAAATTTATCTATTTGTGATAATCCTTCATCTAGGTTCCACATTAATAATAATCCCATAGATGCAGTTGCACTCATTAAACCATAATCTTTATTTTTAAAAATCCATAAAGAAGAATTAACCGTCATTAATTTATCTTTACAAAATGCAGCATTTACAAATGCATTAACAAATGTCGAAGATAGATTTTGTTTAGCTGAATCCCATACAGTTGTATTTCTTTTTTCTTCAAGATGTGATTTATATACATCCTCCGGTAATTTGGGTTCTTCGACATCAAGATCTTTTGCTAATTTTAAAAATATGGGAGATAAATGTTCTCCTGATGTTAGGGTGGAAATTTCATTTAAATTAAGATGTGTATATTTTTTAATTTCTTCTTCTGTGAATTGTATATGTACACAATGTCTTGAGCATATAAGTGCTATTTGTTTACATATTAATATATCATTACATTCAAAAATAAGATCTTTAATTTTATCAATTTTATTTAATCTCAATAATATTTTTAAACATTCTACATGTTTATTATGTTTTTTTAAAATATTTAAAATAACATCCATTAGTTTATAATATTCATCTGTGGATGAACTATAATGTGTTAAATTTAGTAGATACAATATTGATCTGTCACAAGATTTTTCATCTACATATAAATAAATATCATTAATTTTATCAACTTCTATTAATAAATCAATAGCTTCATATTCTGTATTATGTGCAAAACAATAGGGTACAACAATATTTACTATATCGTATATATGATTTATTGTAACAAGTTTGTTACTTGTTGTACTTGCTGTTGTTAGGCCATTTTGATTATTTTCTTCTTCTTTTAATATTTTATATTCAACTAACAATTTCGTTATTAAATTTTTTATATATTCATGTCCATAATTAATTAAATCATGTTTATTTCCTGTGATAACAAATTTTACAATATTATTTTCATCTCCTATGGTTGTAGATAATGCACTGATCATATTACTTAACTTTTTTTTACATTCTTCAAATATCATTTCATTAAATATTTCTATTAACGTATTATAATGTGTTTTTAATACCTTTAATGCTAATAAGGATGATGTTAATATACCACTTGTATCTATAATTTCTTTATTTAATAAACTAATCGACAAATTTACAACATTTACATCTTGATCTCTTAATCTTGTAATTAATAATTCTAATTCTTCTTTCTTCTTCTTTTCTTCTTCATTTAATTCTTCCTTTTTTATTTTAGAATTATTCAATTTTCTTCTCTTATCGTCCACATCTTTCACTGGAACTTGTATAGATACGGCCTATTAAAACGGTAAGAAAAATAAATGACAAAAAAAAAAAATAAAAATAAATAAATAAATAAATAAATAAATAAATAAAACATTTAGGTAGTAAGTTGTTACATAAAAGAATATATATATATATATATATATATTTATATATTTATTTATTTTGACTTAAACTTTTGTACACTTTGCGGTTTACCTTTTTATCCTCTGCTGTCATTTTATAATTTTGAGTTTTTATTTATTTCTCAAAAAAAAAAAGAATAAAATAAAAACAAAACAAAAAAAGAAAAATATATATATATATATTTATATATTTCAAAAGTATATATGTTATTAAAAAATCATCACTAAATATATCTTTATCTTGATAACACTTTAAACATATATAAAATTTGAATATCAATCTATACAATTTTCTTGTTTAACTTGTTCAAATGTTTAAATATATATATATATATATATATATATATAAGGCTATATATCTTAATAATATATATATTTATATATTTTCTTACAAATAAAACAAAAATATATTATAAATATATACATATATTTTCTTTTTAATTTTTTTTTTTTTTTGGGAGTTAAAATATATATAAAAAAAGAAAAAAAAATTATAATTACAAAAAATGAAAGGTTATACAAATAATAGTAAATATATCATAATATATATGTAAAATATTATAAAAATTCTTTCTTTGTAATAATAATTATTATAATTATAAAATAAATTATTTATATTTTTCGTATTTATGATTTAACATTCTTTATTTTTATTTACTTCATACATTGTTTTTAAAATTTATATTTAAATCTGTGTAATATTTTATTTTTTCATCTTATCTGTGGGGTAGTTTTCAATAAATACAAAATATGATAATAATATATATATGTAAAATAAATTAGGAATATATATATATATATATATATATTTGGGCAAAGAAGGTGAAAAAAAAAAAAAAAAATAATAAATAAATAAATAAATAAAATGTAAGAACAAATATATGAATATTTATGTTATATATATTTAATATATATTATATATATATTATATATATATAATATATATATATATTATATATATAATATTATTATATTATGATGATATATTTAATTTATGCCCATGTGCACTATAAAACAAAATATATATTATTTTGATATTTTCTTTCAAAAATAATTTAGTCATAATAAAAAAATAAAGAAAAAATAAAAGGGAAATTTTTAGTTCATATCCATTTTGAGATATGAATTGTATTTTTATTTTTTCTTTGTAATTTTTGAATATATGTAAATATTATTATTATTATATATATATATATATATATATATATATATAATAATATATATACATACACATGTTAAAGAACATTTTGTATATATATTCTTTTTTTTTTTTTTTTTTTTTAAATAATTTTAAAATTCATTTAATAAGTGGATAATAAAAAAAAAAATAAAAAATAAAAATATAATTTTTTGAAGTTATTTAAATTATATTATATATTACATATATGTAATAATAATATTATATATATTATCTATTTTTCTTTTTTTTTTTTAATTAAAGCGCTGCTTTTCTTATTCTAATAAATAAGAAAAAAAAAAATTTTCCTTCTAGTTATTTTTATTGTCTCTTTTTTCGTGTATCTTCTTTTGGTTATATCCATAAAGTAGAATAAAACACTTTAAAATGTATTTTTCTTCTTTTTAATATAAAATTAATTCTTTTAAATAATCCGACACATAGTTTTATTGTTATTATATATATATATATATATGTATGTATTTTATTTTGTACCATCTTTAAGAATTTTTTTTTTTTGTTATTTATTTTGTTATTTTTTTAATTTTTTTATTTATTTATCTATCTATCTAATAATTGATTTCGTTTCACTTATTCTCTTTCTTTAATTTTTTGTTATAATGGAAATAGTAAATGAAGGATGGGTTTTTAAACAGTCTAAGTATTTGAAGAAGCTAAGAAAAAGATATATGATATTGACAAAAAATTTTATTTGCTCATTTAAGTCTGAATATTATCAGGCAGAAAAACCGACGGAAGTAAACAAATTAAGATAATATAATTCATATAATATATATAATATATATATATATATTTATATATTTATATCCATATGCTACATATTTTAGTCCTTTTATTGTCTTTTTTTTTTTTGTTGCTGTTTTAAAAATATGTAGATATTATACCTTAACAAGTTCACTGAACTAACTTCATTGGAAGATATACGAAAAATTAAACATGCTGAAAACGAGTTGGGTCTTTCGAATATTCATTTATTTAACATAAGTTACAAAAACAGAAATATTCTATTTGTTACTGTAGATGAAAATGAAAAAAACAAATGGATAAGTAATATTATATATGATGCATATTATTTAAAATCACATAAAAATAAAATATATAATAAATAATATATTCATAATTTATAAATAAAATATATCCATAAGGGTTATATGTCAGCATCAAATAATTATCATACACACAAAAAAAAAAAAAAAAAAAAAAAAAAAAAAAAAAAAAAAAAAAACATTTTTTTTTTTTTTTTATTTTTAATTA
>NC_033647.1:132703-137434 GCF_001601855.1 Plasmodium reichenowi | reverse complement strand
AATAATTATCATATTTATTATTTTCATCAAAATGATAAGAACATAGAGAATTTAGATTAACATAATTTTTCAGTTCCTCCTTTAACCTATAAAAAGTGTGAAAGAAAAAAATATATATATAAATATATATATATATATATATATATATATATATATATATATATTTTGATGATTATGATTTATATTTTCTTCCATTTTTTATACTTGATGTCTTGCTCATTTTCTTTTGTCTCATCAATATTGGTTAACAAATTTAAGATGAAAGATTTATCTTTTTTTTTCTCCATTTCTTTTTCTTTCTTCTTTTTTTTCAATTGCTCATTGTTTTGTTCGTTTATTTCGTTCAGGATATAATTACCTATGTCGTCTTGACTTTTTAATTCATCATTTTGTTTATAAATGTTTTTTAATTCTTCAATAGCTTTCTTATTTCCTTCACAAGAAAAAAAAAAAAAAAAAAATATATATATATATATATATATATTTATATATATATGACTTAACATTATGTTGCATAATTTGAACATTATAATAAACTTATTTTATTGTTTCATATTTTTTATATTCTTTAAATTCTTTATTTTATATATATATATATATATATATATATATATATATATGTATATTTATTTGTTTATTTATGCACATATCATGTTAAATTTTATTAATCTATATATACAATAAAATGTATTCATTTATGTAAATTACCTTTTAAAGCTTTATATTTTATCTCATCATTTTTGCTAAATGATAATTTGAAATCATGTTCACATTCCTTTTCATTTTTTAAATTCTAACATAAAATATAAAAAAGAAAATGAAAAAGATATAAGAAAAAGTATTTAAAAATAATTAAATTGAAGAGAATGATATGTTCTTTAATATATAAATATATATTTTATACATATTTATATATATTACTTCGTAAGCTTTTATTGCATCCTTAAGATGAACATATTTTACAAAAAAAAAGTTGCTGTTTTTTTTTCCAAAATATATGCCTTGACCTAATAAAGGACCATCTGAACAATTAAAATAAAAAAAAAGAAGAGATAAATAAATAAATAAATATATATATATATATATATATAATTATTTTTCTCCTTTTAAGGATTTCAAATATTTCCATGTGTCTTTCATTTTATTTATAAGAACATTATTACATTTACTAAATATCTCAGTAATTTCAAAACGATTAATATGAATAGGGATGTTATTACAAATGATGGTGGCGTTACTATTTAGGAGTTCATTCATTTAAAATAAGAATGTTAAAAATTTTTTAAGGGGAAAAAAATAAACATATATATAAACTGTTTGTTTTTTGTTTTTTCCTCTTTTTTTTTTTTTTTCCTCTCTTTTTTTTTATTTTTAACCTTAGTTTGAACGATTTATAATTTAATAATAGATCATGATATTTAAAATGGGTTAAAAATAAATTCATAAGAAAATATTTTATTATTTATTTTATTATTATTTTTTTTTTTTTCTTTTATAACATCTTTAAAAATAGATGATAATTCTTAAAGAAAATATTTTTTATGATTCATTATCTAAACAAAAAAATTATATAATAAAAAAAATTAAAAAATGGGATAAAATAAAACAAAGGAAACGAGAAAAGAAAGAAAATTTCAATAATTAAATAAATACAATGTTATTATATATATATATTAATATATATATTATATGTTATATATATATATATATAAATATTTATATATATTTTTTTTTTTTTTTTCATCGATCGTATGTATAGTATATACTTGCTCATGAAAAATGTTACAGTAAAAAAAATTCAAAGTTAATTAAAAAGATTATAAAGAAGAAAAAATAAAAAAAATAAAAAAAATAAAAAAAATAAATACATATTGTCAAGAAATTATATATGTTTAAAGAATATTTAAAAATAATATAATAAATAATGGATGAAATATATAATATAATATATATATATATATATATATTATACATACATATATTTAAAAAAAAAAATAATAATAGTAAAAAATATATATTAAAAAGGTATAAAAAATGAAAACACCACATTCATATATTTTTTTATGTAAATTAAATAAAAAAAGTTAAATTAACATATGAACAAATATAATTATAATATATGTAATATATATATAATATATTATATGTGTTAATACACATATTATAATTTAATGGACAAAAAAAAAAAAAATAAAATAAAATAAAATAAAATGTATAACATCAAAAAGGGAAAAAAATAAAGGAATATTGTATATGTGACAGTAATCATTATGTCTTTAATATGAAATGGATTTAAGGCACATGAGTAGAAGGACTTGGTAATATACATATGGATACATATATATATATATATATATATATATATATATATATATATATATATTTTTATTTTTATTTTTATTTTTTATTTTTTATTTATTGTTTTAGTTGGGCTCAGTATGTTCGTTGTCGTCATCTTCATGAATTTCATGATGGTTAGCATTTTGGTCCATCAAATCTTCATCTTGCTGATCCCCCAACAAATCCTCTTGAATTATATCGTCTTCTTCTAGTTCTTCGTCTTCATTTTCTTGATCATCTTCTTCATCTTCATCTTCATCTTCATCTCCATCATGGTCGTTGCCTTTTAGGTTGGCTTGTAGTTCCTTTTTATAATCATGTTTAATAATTCCCCTGAATACATCCTTAATTTCATCTAGTAAAAATTTCAAATCTGTTTTTCTTATTTTTATAGTATTTACATCAGTTAATGTGTCATAATTAATTTGTTCGGCGTTTGTATAAGCTATTTTCGAAAATATGAGGGGCCAGTAATCTCTCTTATTTAAAGGTGCGAAACCATATAATATGGTATCGTCCGAATCGATTATATTACATACAATAAGATGATAGGTTTTATATTTATCAACACAATATGACTGGAAAGAAGAGAACATATTGGATATTAGTTTTAATTCAAATGGATGTGTATATGAGTTTCTTGGTGTTTGGAAGATGTCCATATATATTTTAAAAGTAGATGTTATGGATATGGATTTTTTATGACTTTCCATAACTTTTTTGATAAGTATACTTAAATAATTTGCTGCATTTTTATGTAAATGTTTTTCAATAAGTTTATCATAGATTTCTGATTGTTTTAATCTATCTTTATAAATATTATACAAGAAATCTGATGTTTTTAAACAATTATATAGATATGTATCCATTTTTTTAATTCGATTAATATATATATGTATGAGTATAATTAAGAAATAGAAACTATCACTATTATATAGAACATATGTTCTTCTTTTCCAAGCTAAGGTATTCATAGGTTTTATTATTTTAATAAAGTTTTTTAATTTTATTAATATTTCATTTTGTTTTTTTAAATCTAGTTGTCTAAAGTTGCCAGTAAAATCTTTAATTTCTATATGGCACATTGTTCGTATTTGATTAAAAGTATTTTTAACATTTTTATGATCATATATATATATACGTTCATCTATTTCTAAGGCTTCATTTAAAGATATAAAAGATAACATAGGTAGTAACCCTCTCTCTGAATCAAATGACAAAAAATGTCCATTAGAAATATTTAAAGAATCATTATGTAAATTTTTTATTTCTTTATTATAATAATCATATGTAATTTGTTCAGTCTTTAAATAGGACATTAAGGATATACTAGAAATAAATATAATTGCTGATGCATCATCTTCACCAGCACATTGTATAAATGGGTATACCATTAAGGATAAACATTTATTTTCTTCTTTGACTATATAATAATTATCATAATATTTAGAATACAACTTTTTCTTATCATTATTTTTTTTATTATTATAAATTGTCATAATTTCATTATGTTCTAATTCATTCAATACTAGTTCCCATTTATCATTATTAAAAAAGATTTCATGGAATGGTCTTTTATTATCTATAACAAAAAATTTCAAATAACCTAAATATGTTTTACTTAATAAATTACTAAAAAACTTTTCGATATCTTCATATATACTTGTATCTGTATTTATATGTGAACATATACCTATTAATATTACTTGAAAGAAATAATCACGATAATAATCTTTATTTTTTGAATATATATCATTATGTTTATTAAAAAATTTTATCAAGTCTTCTTTTTTCTCAACACCATAACTAAATACATTAATTTCCCTTTTCAAGTTCTTATGGAAATGTAATATATGTTCCGTACATATAGAATCGATATTGTTGTAATAAAATATAAAAATATTAAATTTAAACTCTTCATTTTTTCTATTTGATAGTTCTTTTATTTCTTTGTTAACTCTCATGTAGTGATTTATGAACTCTTCGGCCTTAACGAACCCCATTTCTTATAAACAATACAAAAAAATTAAATAAAATAAAATAAAAAAAAAAAAATATATATATATATATATATTATATATGAGAGCGAAATTGTCAGAACACGAAAGGAGAAAAAAAAAAAAATAAAATAACACATATATGTATATATATATATATATATATATATAATATATATTATATATTTTTTTTTTTTCTTTTTACATTTTTCTTAGAATTTAGTTCTAATATTTAAAATATTCAAAATTTCACTTTTTATTTTTTCTTCTTTTTTTTTTTTTTTTCCATTTGAGGTATGCACATAAAAATGTTCATTTGGCTAGCACACGGAAAGTTAAAATACCCACGATTAAATATATATAATAATGTAATACTATATAAATAAATATATAT
>NC_033647.1:131322-132603 GCF_001601855.1 Plasmodium reichenowi | reverse complement strand
ATATATATATATATATATATATATATATATTTATTAATGGATATATTTTTTTTTCGTTATATCATTTTATAGGTTTATATGAACCGTGACTATGGTTTCCTTATATATCGTTCAAGTCTTTTTTCTCTCTAAAAATTATGCATATATATAATAATAACAAATAAACATATAAAAATATATTGTAAACGATAAAGGAAACATTTTTAGAATAATTATATATATCTAATCATGTATATATTTCTATCTTACTAAATCAACCATATGTCAACATTTCTTCATTTGTATTTAATATTTTTATTATATCATGACTTAAGAACAACATTATAAAAACACAAAAAAAAAGAAATAAACAAATAGATATAATATATATATATATTATATATATATATATAATATACAAACCTAAATGGGTTTCATATATATATTATTAATTTGTAATATACTTAATTTTTTAAAAAAGAAAAATCCTTTATGGAAAGAATTTAAATAATATTTAATATAAATATTGAATACCTGTAAAATATAGATTAAAAAAAAAATATATATATATTATATATATATATACATTTTGATATTATGTATCATTTAACCTACAAATATATATATGCATTTACTTATAAAATATATCAAATGTTATAATATATATATATATATATATATATATATATATTATATAATATATAATATTTTATTTTTTTTTTTTTTTCAAAATATTATATTTATTATAAGAAAACATTTCAAAATGATTCCAATTTTGAATATTTTAAAATAATAAAAAAAAAATATTGAGATTCATATTTTTTTAAATTATATTGTAATATATAATATATATATATATATATATATATATATTTATTTATTGTTATTATTATTTTTTTTTGTTCTTTAAAAGTTTATAACTTTTTAAACTTATGGCAAATAATATCAATGGAGATATAAAAAATTTAGACCTTGGTCCTGGTATGTTTAATTTTTTTTTTTTTTTTTTTTTTTTTATGAATAGAACATGAATCATATATATATATATATATATATATAAATGTATATTTTTTTTTTATAGATTTTAAGAATTGTAAATGTTTGAATTTATGTGAGCTTCAATTAATTTTGGGAGACCAGCTTCGATTGACATCCAAGAGAAATGAAGAAGCTCAAGCGTAAAATGAAATAAATAAAATAAATGAAATACATAAAATATGTAATCATTAAGGAATGTTATATATATATAATATATGTTTATTTATTTATTTATATATATATATTTTTTTTTTTTTTTTTTTT
>NC_033647.1:128568-131049 GCF_001601855.1 Plasmodium reichenowi | reverse complement strand
TTTTTTTTTTTTTTTTTTTTGAAGATTGATTAAATCGTCCTATGATTATGCCAATAAATTTGCTGCAATAAAAAATAGAAGTTCAATTGTCGATATTAGAACTAACTTAGAACGTATAGGCGATTTACATGAATATGAAATAGCCATGTTAGTCAATCTTTTACCTAAGACCATATTAGAAGCTAGATATTTAATTCCTTCGTTAATTCGTTTAAATGACGAAACCTTAAATTCTATTTTAGAACATCTTATAAGCTATAAAATGTACGTTTCTTAAAATGAGCAAGGGCAGTACCTCATATCATACCGAGGATTACACAAAAATAATAAATACATATGTAAATATATATATATATATATGTATATATATATATATATATATATATATATATGTATTTATATATATGTGTGTATCTATTTATTTATATTTTTATTGTTTATGATGAAGATTTATTTTTTTTAAATATTTACATATATACAAAAAATATATTTTTTTATATATAAACTATATTTTTTTTTTCTTTTTTTTTTAAAAAAACAGTTTTACTTATTCGTTTTTAAAAAGACATAAAAAGTTAGCCATATAAAGGCTACATCATAAAAAAAAAAAAAAATAATAATAAAAAAAAAGCATAATATTTATCCAATAAATATAAAGCATAATATTTATCCAATAAATATAAAGCATAATATTTATCCAATAAATATAAAGCATAATAATCATCCAATAAATATAAAGCATAATATTCATCCAATAAATATAAAGCATAATATTTATCCAATAAATATAAAGCATAATAATCATCCAATAAATATAAAGCATAATATTCATCCAATAAATATAAAGCATAATATGTATCGAATAAATATAAATTTATTCACATATATATATATTTTTATTTATTTATTTGTATTGGTTTATACCCTTACACATTTCCCTTTATACCTATTTGATTTCCTAGCGAGGCCCTTGATTGTGGGAAAGGGATGGGAAGGGGTCATTTTTACTCAAGACCAATATATTATTATCATAAGATATATATGCATTAATATAACGAAATAAGATAAGTGATGTTATAATACATATTGTTTCTAAATATGAATGATGTTGTGTTATATGTGCCCATTTGAAAATATGATGAAATAAATAAATAGGTACTTTATATAATTTATTTTGTTGATTATTTTCTTGAACCATTTTATTCCACCAATCCACAACAATTTTGATAAGATTTCTTTTAACAATAAAATGAATTTGTTCTATACATTCATTTAAACCTTTACGAAAGAAATAATTAGAAAAGTTATTCATAACATTATTATATAAGAAAATATTGCCTCTTTTTATAGAATAAATAATATCTATATAGATTGAAAGTTTATATTTTTGTAATAATTTTTTCGGTGGATATAAACCTTTATTTAATCTTATGGTTATTAGTGATTCAAGAATGATTTTTCTAAATTCAATTTTGCTTTTATTTGAATTAGAAAATGCCCAAATGAATTCACTTTCTGCTTTTTCATATTCTAACTTTTGTAAATATAATTTCCCTAATTGGTTTTTGAATAAAACGATAAAAGATGTTGGTATATATGAATAATTAATATCCGTAGAGTTGATAATTTTTAAAAAGCTTGATGTGATTTGCATATTATTTAATTTCATACATAATTTAATGGATTGAAACATTAATATAACAAATCCACCATGTTTTTCTATATCTCCTTTAACAATACCTATTTTCCCTCTAATAGAATTTAGGACTTCAATAGTATATTTATTTTTATTATTTATATCTTCGTTTTCTTCATTATATATATCATTTTTATTACTAGTAATATATGAATCTGCTAATGTACTTATATTATTTAAAAAGGAACAAATCGTTAATAAATATGGTAATAACCATAGATTATCACAATAAATTTGAAGAAAAGTAGATAAGAATTTACAACTTGTATTTATTAATGTATCCCAATTAATATTATTTTTATTACATAATATTTTTATAATATTAAAATGATCTAATATTAATTGTTCAAATGGTTTTAATATATTATTATTATAACTATTTTTCTTTTTTATCATCCTTCTTACATCATTTTCATTAATATTGTCAATAACATAAATGTCAAGAGGTATTTGCGATACTTTTAAAACAAAACATATTTTATATCCATTTCTTAACTTTACACATTCTTCAATTTTATCTAGAAGGTCTTCATAATTCTTATTTATCATATCATCATCATTATATCTTAATTTTTTTTCTTCATAAGTACTTCTCAGACAATTTATCTTCCTCGTAATAATGTTCTCTTCATTCATCTGCATACTCGCAAAAATATTTAACTGAAACAAAAAATAAAAATAATAAAAAATAAAATATAATTAAATGAAAAGAAAAGAAAAGAAAAGAAAAAAAAAGAAAAAAAAGAAAAAAAAAAAAAAAAAAAAAAAAAAAAAAAAAAAAAAAA
>NC_033647.1:127175-128168 GCF_001601855.1 Plasmodium reichenowi | reverse complement strand
GAGGTAATATATGTAACACGTCACATGTTATATATATATAGGGACACTGTTATAACTACAAACGAATAATTCATTATATGGGTACTAAAAAAAAATTAATTATACATAATAAATATAATATATATATATATATATTTATATATTTTTATATATATATTTTTATATATATACCTCTTTTTTTGCATTTATTTAAAGTTTATTATTACAACAAAAATATATTATTATATATATATTTTTTTTTATTCAAATTTATTTATTATCACATTCCTTCAGTTCATTTTTTATTTTCTTATTTTTATTTTTTATATTTTAAATACATTTCTCTTGAACAAAAATAAAAACAAAAGTGAGAAAAAAAAAAAAAATAAAATAAATAATAAAATAATGGAATTATTCTTGTTCCTTTCTAAAAAAATATCTGTTAAATAGATATATAAATAAATATATATATTAATATATATATTAATATATATATTATATATATATATATGTTCTTATGGGTTTGTAATAAAAATTACCTATATAATGTATTCTATATGTTATATATATATATATATATATATATATATATATATATATATATATATATATTTTATATATATATGTATATATATAAATATATATATCATTTATATGTAACTATTTAAATTTAATAATAAAACGAATTTTTTATTTTATTTCCCATTATATAATTATTATATATAATGAATATATTTTTTTATATATTCCTTATAATACTACAAAAAGTCCATTTTATATAAATATATAATGTTATGAAAAAATTAAAGTAATATAAAAAGTAACAATCATTGAAATATTATATATTTTATAATTTAATTATTTTTTAATACTTGATGCAAAATATTTATATATATATATATATATATATATATATATAGAATATATGTATGATATTCTACCAAAAAAAAAAAAAGAAAAAAGAAAAGAGATAATATAAGAAAAAATAAAAAAAAAAATTAAAAATTAAAAAAA
>NC_033647.1:118266-120766 GCF_001601855.1 Plasmodium reichenowi | reverse complement strand
GAAGAGGAAAATATCTTATATAAGGAAGAGGAAAATATTTTAGATAAGGAAGAGGAAAAAATTATAAATAAGAATGATGAAGAAAGTATTACAAATAGGGAGAAGGAAAATATTTTATATAAGGAAGAAGAAAATATTTTATTTAAGGTAGAGGAAAATATTTTACATAAGGAAGAAGAAAATATTTTACCTAAGGTAGAGGAAAATATTTTACATAAGGTAGAGGAAAATATTATAAAAACGAAAAATGTGGAAGTAAAAAAGAAAAAAAACACATTAAAAAAAAAGAAAAAAAAAGAAAAAAAAAATTTTTTAAATGATCATATGAAGGAAGTTACTAAGAATGATGATGATGATGATGATAATAATATGATAAAGGTAGAAGAAAAAGAAAAATATAATGATGAAGATGGAAAGGAAAATGTGAGTATAGATAATGTAGAAGAGTGTAACAAAATGAAGGATGAATATGATAAGAAGGAAAACAAGGTTTCTGACATAGAAGAAGAAAGTGTTATCTTGGATCCAAAAGAGCAAAATATGATTCTAGATACAAATAAAGAGAAGTTAATCTCGAAGGAAAAAAAAAAAAAAAAAATAAGTAGAAAAATAAAAAAAACTAAAATAGAAGATAATAAGGATATTAAAGAAAATGAAAATTTTAATAAAATTTATGATGAGAAAAATATAGGGGAAAAAGAAAAGTGTACCATATATGAGGAAAAAAATAAAGAGCATAATGTAATTACGGAGAAAGACAATGTGAAAATGGATAATATAGATGAGCAATAATAAAATGTTATAATATATCATATATATATATATATATATATATATATATATATATATATATTATATTATATTATATTAATTTATTCATTTATGTGTACTTTATTATATATTTTTACTTTAATGTTATACAGTATATATAAAAGAAAAAAAAAATACAGCATACATTAAAATATTATATATATATTAAATGTATAATTGTAGTATAGTAAATGGTTTCTCATTATTAAAACGTGAAAATAAAAAATTGCAATATTTAATATATGCATTTATATATATATATATATATTTTTATTGATTTATATATGTTGCAGAGTTCGTAATAATGGGCCTACCTAAGAATAACAAAGTTAAGTTTTGTTATGGAAAAGAATACAGACACATTTCAAGAGAACTAGAAAGGATTAATAATATCATTTTAAAATATAATAAAAACATAGAAAAATGTAATAAAAATAAAAAGAAATGCTTAGATGAATTGTATATATTAGCAAGTTATGATAATTTTTTAAAAAAAAAATATGAAACGTATCAATGTAAGTTAGAGGGATATATAAATGAAGGTACAGACAAGATTAAAATAAATGAAGTAAATAAAGGAAGAAATAAAAAATACTACAATAGTCCTAATAATAATAAAATATTTTCTTATAATAACAATTTAATAAATGAAGATAATCTTTTTAAGAGAAGAAAGAATAAAAAAATGAAAAATAAAATGATAACCTTAAAGATAAATAAATGTAACCATAAAGATAAAAATTTACATAAAAATGAGATGAAAGATGGTGATCATGTTTTTTCATATACTAAAAAGAAGTGGATGAATAATAATAATAATAATATTGCAAATATGGTCTCTTTTTTGAGTTATGGAAATATAAAAAGGAAATATGTAACAAATAAATATATTATAAATGAACAAGAAAATAATAAAATGGATGAGAATCAACATATTGATAAGAATAAAAATATTAATATTAATATTAATATACATGATGATAAGAACGATGAAATAAGAAAAGATTCAACCATACATACACTTGATCATAGTAATAATAAAGAAAAGATAATTTCAAAAAAGGTTCTAAAAGTTGAAAGTAGAAATATAACAAAAGAATGTGATGTTAATAAATATGATGAGAATATTATAGAATACAAACAAAAACACAGGGAAAAAGAAAAAAATAAAAGTATCGAAAATATGAATATAAGCCATATAATATATGAAAAAGAACAATCTCATGACATTTGTAATATATTAGAAGAAAATAAAGAGGAAGAAAAATATAAGAATTTACAAAAAGATGTTATAACAAATTGTAATAATGATAAAGTAAAACTTGAAGAATATCATCATGAAAAAGAATTGAATAATGTTCAAATTATAAATGATAAGAATATTAAAAAGAATGAGGCAAAGAAGAAAAAAAATAAGAAAAAAACGGAAAAACAAAAAAATAACGATGATGTATTAAAACATCTGGAAAACAATCTACAAGATGTGGAATTAGTGTATGAAGAAAAAATAATAAATGTCAATACCAAAAAAGATGAAGAATTAAGTGCAAAAAATAAATATAGTGAAAAAGATATTGTTCATGATATTCTCAGTGAATATTCCAATACATTACAATATACAAGTTTCCTTGATTATATGAAAAATAGGATGGAATAATGAAAAAAAAAAAAAAAAAAAAAAAAAAAAAAA
>NC_033647.1:114688-117931 GCF_001601855.1 Plasmodium reichenowi | reverse complement strand
TAATTGTTCAACAACAAAAAAAAAAAAAAAAAAATTAAAAAATATTTATTTGTTCATATGTGTGTTAAAAAGGAATATTATATGGTACAAATAAATATTACATAACAGTGAAAAAACTGAATGGATATATATATATATATATATATTATATATATATATAATATAATATAATGGTGCTATTATTTTACACCAACTTGTATGCTGAATGTATAGAAACGATACCCATTGTCATGGTGGTGTATGTTATATTTTTAAAATTGGCTTGATGAAATAACTGAGCTAATTCATCTGGTGTTAAAAAAGTTTGAATACTTTGTGCTAGATATTTATATGCCTTCATATCATTTGCTACTACTTTTCCAATTATAGGTATTACATTATTAAGATAAAATTTATAGAAAATATTAAGTATATGACATTGTACTTTACAAAATTCTAAACATAAGAATCTTCCTCCTGGTTTTAATACACGATGTATTTCTTTTAATGCTTGAGGAATATTTGTAAAATTTCTAATACCAAATGATAATGTTATTACATCTATAGAATTGGATTCTATTGATTCAAGATTTTCTGCATTTTGAACTAGCCAAGTCAAATTTTGATCATATCCTAATGTAGTTGCTTTCTTTTTCCCAACATTTAACATATCATTGTTTACATCACAAACGATGATATGAGGAAGAAATTGTTGATAGGATATATGATCAAAAGGAATAGATTGATTATTTTTTTTAAGAAAGAATTTACTTTTTTCTAGTATACGAAATGCGATATCACCTGTACCTCCTGCTAAGTCTAGTATTTTATAATTAGGTATATCTGAATATACACTATAATTATTACTATAAACATTTGTATCAGATATGTTTTCATTTTTTTTTTGTATCTTTTCATTGTTTGATGAATAATCTTTATAATGTTGGTATACATAATCTTGTATATTGTAACTATGATATTTTAAAAGTACATCTAATTCCTTAACAAACTGATCTTTCCAAAAACGATGTATGAGCAAACTCATCACGTCATTCATAATATCATATTTATTACAAACGTTACTAAATAAGTTGTACACTAATCGAGATTTTATTTCTTCGCTAACTTTTTGGAATCCAAAATTACAAATTCCTACAAGGAAACATAAAAATAAATAAATAAATAAATAAATAAATATATATATATATATATATATATCTGTGTGTATGTGTATGTTTGTGTTTGTGTTTATGTTTATGTTTATGTTTATGTATATGTTACGATACAATCATTGAAATATTCATTTTACTTTCACTCTTATCATATTGTCCATGCTGAGTACTAAAATGTGACGCTTTACTTATTATGCCTCCCCATACATGTGTCATCTTAATATTGTTATAATTAATTATTTTTGTAATCTTCATGCTACAAGAATAAACCCGTGTTTAATTTAAAGGAATTATTTAAAAAATAAAAAATAAAAAATAAAAAATAAAAAATATTATTAAAGCCAATTATTATATGCATTTACGGGTATTTATAAAATGAGGAAAATATTATCCTTTTCCCTCGTTATAAAAACATACCACTTATAGATAAATATAAATAAATAAATAAATAAATATATATATATATATATATATTAGCTTAATTTTATTTTTTTCATTATTTTCACATGCTTAAAATATTTACTAAAACATTATATTTTTTTTTATTTTATTATTTTATTTTTTTTGTTTTTTTTATTTTTTTTTATTTTTTTTTATTTTTTATTATTTTTTTCAAAATAAAAAATATAGAAAAAAAAATAATAATAATAAAATAAATGTAAATATATATATATATATATATAATATATATATATAATATATATATTTATATATATATGTACTTAAAACCTTTCGATGGGGTTCGGTTCGTTCACATCTTCATACCTCCTTCATATGACATTTTGTTTCCCTGTGTATGTAGGTATGAGATATGAATAAATGTTTTGATTGTACGATTTAAGAATGATAAAATGTTTGAAGAATAATATAAATATATGGAAAACTGGGCGACGGAATGTGTCATATGGTTATTACAATATAAATATAAATGAAAAGATACATAAATATTTCGACAATATAAATAAGAAGAGAAATATAAAATATATAAGTGATTGTAAGAGTTGTAAAGAATGTGTGGATGAAATAAAAAATGGTAATTATAATTTATTAAAAGATTTAAATATGAAAATGATTGGGTTGGATATAGAAGGATATAAATTAGGTAAATATGGTATTGTAAGTATAATACAGATATGTTATGAAGATATATATATTTTTGATATATATAAATGTGATAACGTATATGTATTTATAAATTATATAAAAGATATATTAGAATGTGATGATATAATAAAAGTAACACATGATTGTAGAGAAGATTGTTCCATATTATATAATCAATATAATATACATTTAAAAAATATATTAGATACACAAGTAGCATATAATTTATTATTAAAAAATAATAATAATTATACAAATACTTATCAAATTAGTTATGATGATTTGTTAAAAAAATATTTATTTATAAATAATAATCATAAAATATATTTTCATAAAATGATCACACTAGATAATTATATTTATTTAAAGAGACCTATTATGAAAGAATTAATTTCATATGCTATCCAAGATGTAATATATTTAAAACCTTTAATCTTATGTATTATAGATAAATTCCTTATAAAACAAAAGAAAAAAGAGGAACAGGAAAAAAATGAATATGTGAATGACAAACAAAATAATAAAATAAAACAGAAAAAATTCGATAAAACATGTAATACATTACAAAGTAAATGTAATATCTCTTTATTTAATAATCAAGACCTCTATCATACTAAAGAAATAATTCAAGACATTATATTACACAGTAAAAAATACGTGAACTATCAATTTTTAAATTCTCATATAAAAGACGAAAAAGAATTACAAAAAGGTATGATCTTAGAAGGCATGGTTGTATCATGTAATAATACAAAAATGTATCTTAAATTAAATATGAGAAAGAGGGGGGTCATTTTAAATTATGTACAAAATAAATATGAAATAGGAGATATAGTAAAGGCTGTTATTGTAAACTTTACTAGTAACGATTATATTAATTTAGGACTTTATGATGAGAATATTTTGACTTTTGATGCGGAAAAATATATCCCTCGTGAGGAGGTTTTACAAAATATACAAAAGTTTCTCCCAAATGAAGAAAAAATAT
>NC_033647.1:113607-114588 GCF_001601855.1 Plasmodium reichenowi | reverse complement strand
TATATATATAATATATATATATAGTATATATTGTTTCCCTTTTTTATTTGATTTATTATTTTATTATTTTTCTTTTTTTTGTGAAATATTTAATTTAATATGTGAAAATATAACAGACACAGAGCCCAATATATATACATATATATATATATATATATATATATATATTTATTTATTTATATTTATATTTTTATGTTAATGAATAGGTATCAATAATTCGGTACAATATATTTATTTGGATATTAATTTTTCTTTTTTAAACAATTATTATATATATATATATATATATATATGTACACATATAAACCTTCACAGTATTAATTTTGGTTTTCACGTTTGAACATGTAATATGCTCTCATAAGAAAAAAAAAAAAAATAATACATAAAAATATTTACCATTTTTTATACTTATCTGATTTTGTGAACAAATGTGTTCTTTTTATTTATATGAAGCAACACATTTAAATAAGTATATAATAAATTATATGAGCAAATATGTAAAAATATTAAAAAAAAAAATATAAGAAATATACATATAAAAAGAGAAATATATATTATGTAAATATATAAAAAGTGACTCATATAAATTAAGAAATGTTAAAAAAAAAAATAAAAAAAAAAAAAAAAATAATATATATATATATTTTTTTTTTAATGTCAAAAATATGAAATAATTATAAAATATATTTTTTTTAAAGAAAAAAAGATTTATTATATATATAAATATATTATATATATATAAAATTAACAAAAAAAAAAAAAAAAAATTATCTTATATATATTTATATATATATATATATAATATTATTACATAAGTTGCGTACATAGTAACCTCATAAAAAACAACGCCAAGTTTGTTTTTTTTTTTTTTTTTCATGTCACAAATATGGAATAATTATAAAATATATTTTTTTTCAATAAAAAAGATTTTATTATATATATAAATTATTTTTTTTTTATATAAATTTAATTAAAAAAAAA
>NC_033647.1:112761-113507 GCF_001601855.1 Plasmodium reichenowi | reverse complement strand
TATATATATATATATATATACATATATAATAAAAAAAAGATGAAATTAACTTACAATGATATTAATATATATATATATATATATATATATATTTTACATATATCATTAGTTAATTTATTATTTTTAGATAAATAAAGAATTATTTTATAAAAAGGTTGAACAAAATATTTTTTTGGAAATCGGAAAAGATAATAAAAAAAAAAAAAAATAAGAATAATAAAAAAATAAAAATGTATATTATTCCTATAGAACATTTTATATAAAATGAAAATTTTTATTATAAAAAATTATAAATAAAAAAAATATAATTATATATTTATATAATATTATTATTTACATGACAAAAAAGAAAAAATATATGCATATAAATATTATTATATATTATATATATATATATATATGAATTTTTTTTTTTTTTTTTTTTTTTTTTTATTAAATTATATTCATATATATATATAAATATAATATTATAACATATAATTATTTTTATTATTTTTTTTATTTAATTTAAATATTACATTATATTATATTTATTTATAATATATATTTATCATATATTTATCATATTTTTTTTTTAGTTTGTTTTATTATATTATTTTTTTATTTATATTTTTTTTTTCCTATATATATATTATATATATAAATATAAATATATATATATATATATATATAAAATGAGGAATTGGAAAATTTTTCATTTTTAATTATAAAATTTAGGAAATTAAATTTATTATATAAAAAAAAAA
>NC_033647.1:107654-112661 GCF_001601855.1 Plasmodium reichenowi | reverse complement strand
TTTATTATGCTACTATCTCCACTTTTTATTTATTTATTTATATATACACATTTATTTTTTTATAATAATAAGCGTTTAATTTGGATGTACCTATATATATATATATATATTTATATATATGTATATATATCCATATTTATATAAATTTACATATATTTATTATTCTGCTTTTTAATTTATGTTTACATTAGATATATAATTAATTCAAACAAAATTAACAATTTAGAAAAAAAATAAAATAAAACAAAATAAAACATAATTTTATACTTACGTAAAAACAAAAGGAAATACTTAATATACCATTTATAATATATTTTTTGTAACGGTTTAATTGTGTGACCTTATCAAGGGTCTGTAAAAAAAAATAGCAAGAGAAAATGACAGAAAGATATAATAACTTAAAATTTAATATATATATATATATATATATATATATATATATATATATATATTTATATTTATATATATATTTTTTTTTTATGTTGTTATCATATTTTTATATTATAGATAATAAAATCATATTAAATATATGATATAAAGAAACACATTTTTACTTCCTAAATTGTAGAAGAGGTCATTTTTTTTATGTAGAAATTATGATATGATCAAAAGTAGGTTGTTATAGATTTGGAAAAGTATATAATAATATATAACATATAATATATAAAATATAAAAGAAAATATATTAAACACATATAATATATATGCTGTTTTTTTTTTTTTTTTTTTTTTTTTTCTTTTTTTGTTACATATATTAATCAAATGTACATTAAATATAAGTTTTACATATATTAATATTTTGAAGGTATTTCATTTAAAGTGAATTTATTTTTAGGAATAATATGTATAATCTTACAAATGTTATATTAACATTATATGTATATATATATATATAATATATATATATAAATATATTTGTATTTATTTATTTATTTATTTAATTAATTGATTTCTTTTCTTTTTTTTTTTAATAACGTGGGGTATTGATATAAAAAGGTAAATATTTGAATGCATAAAAATAGATGATTAATACATAATTTACTTATCACTTTAATTTTTACGGGGAGTATTTTGTATTATCCCATATAGAAAAAATATATATATATATATATATATATATGTATATTTATTCATTTATATGTTTAGATATATATATTTTTCGTGACAGCTTTATGCATCTTTCTTTATAATGATATGCCCAAACGCACAATTTATATGTGGCTAGTTTTCCTCGTTCTCTTTTTGGAGCTAGCCAAATGTGGGATTCCAGGTTTACACAAATGGGTTATAAATAATTTCCCTAGTTGTGTAAAGATTGTGGATAGGAATAAATTAATTGATTGGAACTGCATAGGAAAATTAGAGAAAGCAAAAGGAAAACATAAAAAGAATCATAATGATGGCGACGGTGATGATAAAAATTATAATGATGGTTGTGAGATAAACAGGAATAATAAACATAAAGATAACACGTATGATAATAATATGAATAATACATATAAAAAATATGATATAGGTGATGATAAAGAGAAATCATTTTGTAAGGGAAAAAAATATAAGGAGGAAAAAATCTTTGAAGTCGATAATTTATTATTTGATCTTAATCAATTACTTCATAAAGCAAATGTTAAATTTATTAATTATGAAAATTATTTTTTAAAACTTACAAGGTTAATTAAAAATGTTTTAAAAAAGTTTGAACCCAAGAAAAATGTGGTATTTGCTATTGATGGCATTTGCCCATTTTCTAAATTAAAATTACAAATTAAAAGAAGAGCGAAAAGTAAATTAAAAAATAAAGAAAATCATCTTGTGAATGATATAACATGTGGTAGTATATTTATTAATAAAATCTCAAAGTTTCTTGTAAATTTTTTAAAGCATTTATTATCTTTTGAAAAATATGAACATGTGAAATTTTTTATTTCAACTGATCAGGAAGTAGGAGAAGGGGAACTCAAGCTGATGAACTGGATAAGCAATTATGTAAAAAATAATAAAATTAATAAAAATATACAAATGAAGACAAATAAACAGATGAAAGAAGATCAAAGATTAAACAATATTATCGAAATAAAAAAGGAAAATATTATGAATCATGTACAGTATGAACAAGAAATCTTCAATGATATAAAAAATGATAATTTAAAATATAAGGGAAAGAAAAAAATTAGGACAAATAATAAAATAAATAATTCAACAAATTATAATATAACAAATGTAGAAAAAGAATCTTTTGTTATAGTTGGTGCAGATGCAGATTTATTGTTACAATGTTTGTCTTTAAAAAATGTTCATAATATATTTATATACACATATCAAATATTTAATGTGGAAATAAATGATAATAATATGAAGAAGGAAAATTATCTTATGAAAAATAAAGTGATCAAGGGGGATCACATTTTTAAAGAGGATAAAAATAATGTCTGTAAAATGAATGGGACTTATATGAAATATGAAGATGATATCGATAAGGATAATATACAAAAGGATATTACAAGGTGGAGTAATCATCATAATAATAATGATAATATTAATTATAAGAATATTTGTCCGAGAGGTGATAAAAATCATATTGAAAAGATCCTTTTAAAAACACAATCCACAGATGTACAGAACGTTAAAAAGAAAAAGATTAAAGTTTTATACAATTTAAAAACATTTATTAATTTATTTTTAAACAAATATCCCAAGTGGTTTCATAAAATTAAAGCAGATTTATTAATCCTGTTCATATTAAAAGGTAATGATTATCTTCCTAAGATTAAAGAAGGGAATTTTGGTATCTTTTTTGAAGCATATTTTAAAATGCTTGAGAATATAAAAAACATGAATCATTGTGAGGAAAAAAGAAAAACGGATGATTTCGATTTCGAAAGAAATAAATATGATGATGTAGGAGAAAGAGAATATAGTTGTAATAATACTTATGAAGGTTTATTAGATGGTAATAATTACAAAATAAATAAAAAAGAATTTTTATTATTTCTTAATGAGGTACAAAAACTTGTACATTTTACAAACATTTATAATAATAATAATAATAATAATAATAATAATAATAATATTACACATTACTATAATTCTAATGACACCTGTTTTTTTCAAAATAATAAAAAAATGTATATGAAGCAAACTAATTCCTGTTCACCTTTATTATTAATAAATGAATTAATTAGTAAAAAAATATTAGACAAAGATACATTTACCATTAATGTTACCAAAAATGAAAATGACATGTTTCAATGTAACTTAATTTATTTTAAAAATCATAAAAAATACGCTTATTCATCAAAATCAAAAAGAAAAAAAAACGCTATGCATATAACATCTTATGATTTTTTAAATGAACATTTCCCACATCTTATGAAATATATAGATAAGGAATACTTTGAAAAAAAAAATATAAAACAATCGGATAACAATGTAGAAATATTAAATAATAACGAATTAAATAATACAAATCAAATACAACATATTCAAAAAGGTGATAATAATAAGTGTGATGATGTGCATATTTTAAAAAATAACGTAAAATGTTATGATGAATATTATAATAATATAGGGGGGAGTGATAATGTGCAGAATAGTATATATATGGAGAATTATATAAAAAATTTTTATTTACAACATTGTCAGGATGAAAAGGTATATAAAGAAGAAATGGATATTGTTGAAAATTATATAGAGGGAATTCATTGGCTAGTTGAAATGTATAATAAAACGTATTGTATAAATTTTAATTTTTTTTATAAATACATGACTAGTCCATCTTTATTAAGTTTATATTATTATTTATTAATAAATAGAGAGGATATATATAATAATACGAGAAGTATGGATTACTCTAATAATTATAAGAATAATTATATGGAGATTATTCAGAAAATAAATTTAAATATATTTAGAAGTAATCTGGAGTATTATGATTTTATTAATTTTTGTGTAGATAAATATAATAGTTTAAAAAGGAATATCACAAACATTGGTACATGTGGAGATAAGGATACTTCATATAATGATGAAGAAAAAATAATGCATGTTGATGATAAGAGATATGACAAAAGATTTATATATTTTAAAAATATATATAATATTTTATTTTCTAATAATATAATTATCATACGAGATAGTATACAAAAATTAAATGATGTATTAAAAAGTCAGGTATATAATAAAAGAATGATTAATTATTATTGGAATGTCTATACAAAAAAGCCATTAAAAAAATTTTATAAAATCATTTTTTTCAAAGCAGGCAAAATGTTTGTTTCCAAATTTTCTTTATTTAATTTACATATCGAACAATTAAAAAAGAAAGAAAACAATCAAAATTATTCACAAGATACAAATGAGGAACTATGTCATCAAAAGGGACAACGGAATGAAGAAGATAGCATATATAATAAAATGGCCATTCGAAATAATTTCTTGCATTCTATATTTAATAATAATAAATGTATTAAAACAAATAGAAAATTTACAACCAATTCGTTAAGATCAGTTGATGATAAAACTAAAGTTCTGAAAGGAGTTTTTAAGAGAAAATCGGTTAGATGGCAGTATCACTAAAATTAAAGGAAATTTATATTTTTCGCTTCATTTTTTTTAACAGACAAAATGAAGTTGATCATATATGCATATATAAATAGATGGATAGATAAATAAATAAATAAATATATATATATATATATTCTTTTGGACATTTAAAAAATAATTTATCTACATTTTTATTTTTTACATATGATGAATAAATTTTCGTTTTAACCTTTTTTGAATACGGACCATAATAAAATATTTTATGGGTAACCACCTCTTTTTCTCCCTTTTATAAAATAATTATATTTGTTTCAAGTAGAGAAAAAAAAATAAAAATAAAAAATATGCATGACATTATGACGTGGAAAAATAATTAATGAATTGATTATGAACAAGATGAAAAAAAAAAAAAAAAAAAAAAAAAAAAAAAAAAAATTTAATATATATTTATATATATATATAATT
>NC_033647.1:102272-107554 GCF_001601855.1 Plasmodium reichenowi | reverse complement strand
TTAATATATTTCGTTTGAAGTTATGGATAAGTTATTAAGCAGCTTAGAAAATATCGAAGTCGACAATATCTTAAAAACCGCAAGAGAGTTTAAGGAAGATACATGTGAGGAGAAAATAAATTTATCAATCGGTGTGTGCTGTAATGATGATGGAGAGTTACATATATTTGATAGTGTATTAAATGCAGATAAGTTAGTAATAGAAAATTATAAAGAGAAACCATATTTGTTAGGTAACGGTACAGATGATTTTTCAACATTAACACAGAATTTAATATTTGGTAATAATTCCAAATATATGGAAGAAAAAAAAATATGCACAATTCAATGTATTGGAGGTACTGGTGCCATTTTTGTTTTATTAGAATTTTTAAAAATGTTAAATGTAGAAACTTTATATGTTACAAATCCACCTTATATTAATCATGTGAATATGATTGAATCAAGGGGATTTAATTTAAAATATATAAATTTTTTTGATTATAATTTGATAGATATAAATTATGATTTATTTCTAAATGATCTGAGAAATATACCAAATGGATCGTCACTTATTTTACAAATATCTTGTTATAATCCTTGTAGTGTTAATATTGAAGAAAAATACTTTGATGAAATAATAGAAATTGTTTTACATAAAAAACATGTTATAATCTTTGATATAGCTTATCAAGGTTTTGGACATATAAATTTAGAAGAGGATGTCTTACTTATTCGAAAGTTTGAAGAAAAAAATATCTCCTTTTCGGTATGTCAATCCTTTTCAAAAAATATGTCTCTTTATGGAGAAAGAGCAGGTGCTCTTCATATTGTTTGTAAAAATCAAGAAGAAAAAAAAATCGTTTTTAATAATTTATGTTTTATCGTACGTAAATTTTATTCGTCTCCTGTTATACATACGAATCGTATTTTATGCCAACTTTTAAATAATCAAAATTTAAAATTAAATTGGATTAAAGAACTTAGTCAATTATCACAACGTATTACGAATAATAGAATCTTATTCTTTAATAAATTAGAAACACATCAAAAAAAATATAGTCTAAATTATGATTGGAATGTCTATAAAAAACAAAGAGGCCTTTTTTCATTCGTTCCTCTACTAGCCAAAATTTCTGAGCATTTAAAAACACATCATATTTATATAATTAATAATGGTAGAATAAATGTCTCCGGAATAACCAAAAATAATGTGGATTATATAGCCGACAAAATTTGTCTTTCGCTAAGTCAAATGTGATGAGGGAATACACACATATGCTTTTTTTTTTAAAAGGAGATATGTTCTATTATTATATAAAATGATATATATATATATATATATTTCATAACGTTTGATGAACCAAAAAAAGAATTAAATGATTTATATATATATATATATATATATATTTATTTATTTATTTATTTTTTATTGAAAAAAAATGAGTTCGCAAAATTTCTCTCAAAATTTGAAAAAGCATATGCAGAGTCTCCTAATCAGAGTAAGTATATAATTTCTAAAAGTTTTAGAAATAAAAAAAAAAAAAAATAAATAAATAAAATATATAATAATAAAATAATAAAATAATAAAATGATAAAATTCTTGTTTTATGCTTGTTAATTTTATAGAAATCTGATATGCCGTATTATAGTCAAAACAATATTGTGGATATAATAACAGGAGTATTAGATAAGTACACTGACGCAAATACTAATAATATTAACGTTGAAGTATGATATATATATATCAAGATATATTCTTTCTTGTACCATAATATATATATATATATATATATATATATATATATATATATATATATATATATTTATATATTTACGTTTATGTTTATATATACATATATCGTTTGAATAAAAACTTAGAATTGTCTTTTGTTTGTTGCATAAGTTTTTTTTTTTTTTATTTAATGCCTTTATTAAAATATAGTTATTTTTCCACGTTTGAAAAAACGCTCAACATATTTAAAATAATATATATGTATGTATGTATGTATATATTTATTTATTTAGAATGCTATAAAAAATATAAAAGAAATTCTAGATAAAACGTTTGGTTCTGGTTGGATTTGCTTAATAGGAGAGTCTTTTTCTTTCAATATATCAGCAAAAGTGAGAATTAAAAAAATATATATGGAAAACAAATAATATATGGTTATCCTTATATACATATATAATAATGATTCTCCTCTTTCAGGAAAATTCCTTCTTATTTTGTTTTTATCAAGGATATTTAGCTATAGTTGTTTATAAATGTTGATGCAAAATATAAAAATTTTGCAAGTCCTAAAGAAATTTTAGAAAATGTTTCTTTTTTTTTTTTTATAAACTATATATCATCTTTGTTGTATTATGTACATAGGTACATATGTATACCTATGTTCATTTTGTTCATGAATATTTATGTGTATCTTAGATTAATATATATATATATATATATATATATTTATTTATTTATTATTATTTTTTTGTTTATATATATATATATATATATATACATACATATATATATTTTTTAATCATTATGGTTGTCTCAATATTTACGAGAAAAAAAAATGAATGACGTCAATAGGAAAGCATTTCAAAATGAAATGATCTTAAACTCCTTGTTACTAAATTTAGAGGGTAGTCATACAAATAACAATGTTAAAAAAAAAATAGAGCAAACTAATTTTGAAAAATGTGAAAAAGCATCTATATTATTGGATAACCTAAGCATATTTGAAGATCTACATATAATAGAAGATAATATATATCCTATAATGAAGGAACAAGAAAAAGAATTAAATTTGTACAATTATGTTAATACAGATTACACAAAACATTTAAATGATAAAATGAATTATAATCAATGTGAGAAAATTTTTGATCTAACAAAATATCAACATAAAAATATGAAAAAAAAAATTTCATTTCATAATAATCCAAAGGAGTCATATGATGATAATAATGATGTTAATTTATCTTATAAGAATATAAATTCTGAGACACAGTATAATAATATATATGTCAATAATCTCAATAGAGAAAATTACACAGACACATGTGAAGAATATTTTAATAATCCAAGTGAAGGAGATAGCCTGACCTGTTCAGGTATTTTAGAAAAATATGAACAAGACAGGATGGAAGAGATTCATATGAAATTTGAAACTAACAGAATGTACAGCAATTATATAAAAAATGAACATAATTTGAATGATGTAAAAAGTGGGAATAATATGGTGAATTATGAGCAGAAGGATAATACATATATATTTAATTTAAGTAGTGGAAAAAATGAAATGAACAGAAAAACGAAACAAAAATTTTATTTAGATGAACATGTGGAGCTAGCCAAAAATAAAATAAAAAATAAAGAAGAGGCCGTTGTATATAAAAATGAAATTGGAAATAACTATAATGAAAGAGATATTAAAACAAGCCTTAATAATTTTTCAATTAAAGAGAAGACATTATACTGTATGGAAAATGTGGAAGAAAATGATAAGAGAAATAAAAAAAATAAAGGAAATATAAAAAATAAAAGAAATATAAAAAATTATTTGAAAAATGAATTAATAAATATACATAAAAAAGGCGCAAAGAAAAATTATATCAATATGAAAGAATTTGAGGATAAAATAAAGGAAATACATAATGAATATGAATTAAAGTACGACGATATCATAAAACAATATGATGAAGATGATATAAGAAAAAAGAAATTAATAGATAATATATACATGAAATATATGAACATAAAAAATGAATTAATAAAAACACAAAAGGAAATTATAAACATAAAAGAAGAGAATAATAAACTAAAAGAGGAACTAAAAATTACACCTGAACGAATTATTGAAAGTAATATTGTAGACAGTTATAAGGATAAATTAGAAGAATATATTTTTTTGACGAGGCATAAAGATCTAAAAATAAAAAAATTAGAGGAAGAGTTGAATAAAGAAAAAAAATGTATTGAAGAAAAGGAAAAAAGAATTAGCGCAATATCTGAACAAAAAAATAGTTTACACAAAATGAATATATTATTAAAAAAGGATACTATGAACTTTGAAAAAAAGTTAGAAAATTTGAGAAAGATAAATGAAGAGTTGAAACAAATTATATTTTATAAAGAAATGAAAATAAGTTATTTTATCAACATATTAAATATTATTGATGAAGCAATATTAAATGATAATAATGTTAAGAATGGTAACAATAAAATAAAAAAGGATAATCAACAAAAAATGGAATTAGATCCTATAAAAAACATGAACAAGAAAATTATAATTAAATCCATTGTTCATAAAATAAAAGATATTAATAAAAAAATGGAAACACATAACCAAATGTTGAATACATTTGAAAATAGGAAAAATCAGATCGTGGACAAGAATCAGGAAATATTAAAAAACGGTGATAATTTAATAAAAGATATTAAGAAAAAAAATCAGAGTGAATTATTAGATAATTATTTTGATTCAACGGGTTTTAGTCTTAATGAAAAGGAATGTATATTAGATAAGGAAAATAAAGAATTAAAGACCTTTTTTTCTAATGTAGAATTGGATAAATATCAAGAAATTGATTTATTTAAATCTGAAATGAAAAAGGAAATACAAGTTAAGGAAAATATAGAAGAACTATCAAACAAGGGATAAAAAAGCATATTCCTAATGGTTTAATTGTACCAAAAAAAAAAAAAAATATATATATATATATATATATATATATTATTTACTTTTTATGTAATAATTTTTTGATATATTTATATATTTTTTTTTTTTTTTTTTTTTTTTCAAATTAGACCTTAAAAATGAATTCATTTTATCATTATATGTTAAAAATTAAAATAAATATTTATATATATTATGTACATCTAAGGTATCAATTTAATTAATAAATATAAATATATAATTATCTATTTATACACAAAGTGAATTATGGTAATATATATATATATATATATATATATTATTAAAATAATCAAAATAAATAAACAATATTATATTATTAATAATATAATGATTAAACATTTTACAAATAATATAAATAAAAAAAAAAAAAATATATATATATATTATATAAAGTATGAATATACTATATACACATGATATATTTTTTAAACCATATGTTATTACATAAAAACATTTTTGTAAAATAATTTAATAACCTTCTATATTAAAAAAAAAAAAAATAAAATTTTAAATAAACAAGAAAACTTGGACAAACAAAAAAAAAAAAAAAAAAAAAAAAAATTAGAAAATAAAAATAATAAAATTAAATTTTTTTTTAATTTATA
>NC_033647.1:100305-101872 GCF_001601855.1 Plasmodium reichenowi | reverse complement strand
AAATTTTATAAAAAAAAAAAAATTTTTTAAAAAAATATAAAAAACTTTAAAAATAAAAAAAAAAAAAAAAAAAATTTAAAAAAAAAAAAAAAAATGGAAAAAAAAAAAAAAAAAAAAAAAAAAAAAAAATTAGAAAATAAAAATAAGAAAATTAAATTATGATTGAAGTGACATTATTTGCTTTTTTTCTTTTTCTTCTTCGAATTCTCTTCCTAAAAAAAAAAAAGTAAAATATATAAATATTATAAAAATTGTATTCATATATATATATATATATGTATTTTTTTTTTTTTTTCCTTTTTAGTTTTTACTTCAATTATCTCATTAGCTAAAAGGTTTGCCTTTTCTGTTGTCTCTTTTAGTTTTTTTTCTTTGAGTTTTTGTTTTTTCAACATATTTTTCAGCTCCTCTTTTTTCTTTTTCTCTTCTTCTGCCTTGGCTTTGTTATGATGATAAATTCTATAGGCATCTGAAATGATGGTATCACCTGTACATAAAAATAAAAAAATAAAATAATAAATATGGTATAAATCGTAATTTATTATAGAACAGTACGATTTGTATTCAGGAATAATGTATATCTATCTATATCATATATATATATATTCACATTACCCCATTTATCTGATAAACAGTTGGCCTCATGCAATATAAAATTAAATTCTTCCAGAAATTCTTCACATTGCTAAAAATATTGAAAAAATGTGTATACACATTAATTTATATATAAATATAATAAATATATTTATATATTAATATATATAGTTATATATTTCCTTTTCTTATCTTTTTATTTTTATTTTATTTTATTATTTATTTATTCTTTTTTTTGTGTTTACCCCGTCTAATTGTTTGGACATATTATCATCCATATAGTAATTATTATACAATCTACCTTTTTTATTTTTATCTTGAAATATTTTATTGCACACAGGTAAAAAATAAATAGCTTTTTTTAATAATAAGACCTTTAATTTAACAACATCTTCGTTGGACAATTTTCTAAGATAAAATATAAAATGCATATATAAATAAATAAGTATAAATATAAATATATAAATATATATATATATATATATATATATATATATATATATATATGTGATAATATTTGTAGGATGTATTTGGACATAATATGTTTTATTTTATACCTCATCCAACTTTTTTCTGGGTCATTCATTTCACTGTCTTCTAAAAATTTATCATCTTTATAAACCTGATCTAATATATTTTCTAAATATTGTTCGTTCTGTTTATCTATTTCATATTTGTCAACATTTGGGTCGTCTAGTATATTTGTTTGGTAATCAGCTTGTATACCTCTTTCTACTTTTAAATAATATTTATATTTTTCGATTTCGTATTTTTTTGTAAAGTTTTCATAAAGGTTATACTGTTTATTATCACCATTTAGGTAACCAAAGAATTCATTTCTTTTTTTATTTTCATTAATGATTTTACATACATTTTTATATATGATATAAGCAAATATTAAAAATGGAATAACAACAAAAATTATGTACAATATGAACATTTTTTTTTTTTTTTTTTTTTTTTTTTTTTTTTT
>NC_033647.1:96762-98723 GCF_001601855.1 Plasmodium reichenowi | reverse complement strand
ATATATATAATATATTATATTAAATTTGGTCAAAACTTTGTATAGATTAAGTTACATTTTTGTATATTATAAAATTAGAACATCCTTATTTATATATTATAAAAGAGTAAAAAAAGAAAAACATATTATATATATATATATTATATATATATATATATATATAATATATATATTTTGAAAATACAAATTTATTAATATTTTTGAAAAGATTGGATAGAAAAATTACAAAAAGTTTAATTCAATAAAAGTAAAATAAATTTTTGGCATTAGGTATGTTATTTTTAAATAAGTCATTTTTTTTTTTTATGATTATTATATATATATATTAAAAATTAAAAAAAAAAGCTTCTATTAATATATATTTTTTATTTTAATAATAATATTATATATATATAATATATTTTATATTTATATATTTTTTTATTTATTCATTTTGTGTTTTTAAATAAATTTTGATTGTTTAAAAGGAAATTATTCAATTGTATATATAATACTTGTATTCAAGCAAAAAAGAAAAAATAAAATAATGTAATATAAAAAGTTAGGGTTATATGAATAATATATATTACAAAAAAAAAAAAATATATATGACAAAAAGAGCAACTAAAATGTTGTAATATTTATAGAACCTTGGATTATACCTTATGAATATTTTATGGAACTATTATATATATATATATATATATATATATATAATATAAATTTCTTTTTCTTTTTCTTTTTCTTTTTTTTCGAGGATAAACTCTTTATGGCGTTTATATTGTTCTAATTAATATGTTCATAAAATAAGTAAACAATTTATTATTTGAATGAAATAAATATATTAAGAGCTTATTTTTCTTTTTAAAAATATTACCTAAATATAAAAAAATCATGATATCAAATAATATATTTAAAAGTTTTAATAAAAGAAATGAATTTCATTTATATATCTTTTACTAATGATTTAATAAATTTTGTTTTAAAGATAAAAGAAAAAAACACACACACACACACATAAATATATATATATATATATATATATATATATATGTTATGATCATATGAAATTTTTTTTTAATATATATGTATTTTTTTTTTTTTCTCCCACTTAATAAAAAAGAGATATTTATTAAAATAATATAAGCGTCATAACATATACTAATTTGTTGTAAAAAAAAAATATATATATAAAATAAAAAATAAAATTATATATAAGAAATATGTGATATAAATATTTATATAATTAAGCGTCTGAATATTGTGTTAAAAAAATTATTTTTTTATTTATTCCATCGTCCACGCTCATTTTGACAAATAGCATATCCTTACATTAATATGTGTACATTTAAAAAAATAAAATAATATAAAATGATAAAAATGTAAAAATGTAAAAATATAAAAATGTAAAAATGTAAAAATGTAAAAATATGTATATTTAATAAATGGAATATGAAACAATTAAATGAAGTATTTTCAAAAATAAAATATATATATATATATATATATATATATGTATTTTTTTTTTTTTCTTTATTAAATATTATTAATTGCAATAAAAATAATATTATATGATGTGTATACATATAAATTATTTTAACCTGTCGATAATTTTTTTTATTATTCATATATATTACAATATGTTATTCTTTTATTTTAATTTATTTATATTTTTTCTTTCGTCATATAAATAATAAAAAAAAAAAATATATATATATATATATAAATATAACACTATAATATTTTTCGTTCTTTGCACTTTTTTTAAGTTCATATAATATAAATATATATATATATAATATATATATTTTTTTTTTTCGTTTGAGATTTATATTAAAAAATAAAAAGTAATCGCTAAGGAATTATTGTGTATGTAAATATGTAAATTATTACATAATATTTGATTATATATATAATATACAATATATAATATATTTCTTTCCTTTTTTTCTTTTCTTTTCTTTTCTTTTCTTTTCTTTTTT
>NC_033647.1:85213-96386 GCF_001601855.1 Plasmodium reichenowi | reverse complement strand
TTTTTTTTTGGTTATATGTGATTATACATTTGAAAAAGGAATAATAAAAAAAATATATATATATATATATATATATATATGTAATAACATATGTTTGCTTCTTTTTTTTTTTTTAAATGTTTATAATTTACCGATTTTGTCTATTTTTATTTGATTATATATATTTAATAACATTTCAGTTTAATATATATGTATATAATAATGTGTTTATATTAAATTAAGAGATATTATATATATATATATATATATATATATGTATATATTTATATTTATGTAAGAATTATATTCAGTTAATTTAATTAATTATAATATAAATAAATACATATATATATGTGTATTTTGATGTGTTTCTTATTTTATTTGCCATATTTTATTTTTTGAATATACAACGGAATAATAGAGAAGCAATAAAAAAAAAAAAAAAAAAAAAAAAAAAAAAATTAGATTTATAATTAGTTTTTGAGTTTGAAATTTTTTTCGTAGATTTGTAATATTTCTTCCTTTCTGCGTTATTTATTTTATTTTGGGAACAGGATTTTTTAAAATTCTGGTGAAATGTTTTATTTTTTAGTTTAACATTATGTCTAATTAGTTTATTATATATATGTATGTATATTTATTTTTTTTTGTCATTTATTTTTTTTTGCTTATTTTAATCATTTGATAATTTTTTTCGTTTGATCAATTTGGTTACATATTATTATTCCATTCCATTTCGTTTCCTTTTATTTCATTTTATTTGTGATTAGGTGTAAATATGATTAAAAATGTTTTTTATTTGAATTTTATATTTTCTTTTTTTCTATTAATAATTAAAGGTGATAACAGTGTGTCCAATGAAAGGAAAGAAATATATTTTGATGATGATGAAAAATTAAAACTGTCTTCTTTTTTCGATCCTTCTACCAATGTGAATTTAGATGTTGGTGAGAATGATGAGCTGTCATCATATGTGCCTAAAGAGGTGAATGAAAAGAAGAAAAATAAGAAAGATATACATAGTAAGGAAAATTTAAAAAATGAGAACAATATATATAATAAGGACAATACGAAAAATAATGAAGTTATTAATTATAATGTTGTTTTAAAGGATAGTCGTGCAAAGGAGGGGATTATAACAGACGAAAAAAGAAGGAATAGTACAAAAGATAGGAAAAATAAACAACAAAAGAACAAAAAAATGAATAGTGATGATGATGATGATCATAATAATATGAATGGTAGTAACTTTGTTGTTGAATACAATAAAATGATTGATATGTATGATAAGATTTTAGATGAGCTTATATTAAAAAGTATAAATAGAAATAATTATAATTATTTTAATATGCTTGATGAATATTCTCTTCAAACAAAAATAAATAAAGAAATGTATGATAGTTTAAATTATTTGATTAGACTTATGAATAATAAAAATAGTAGGAAATATTTTATATCCTTTTCAAATAATGAAAAGAAGAAAAGAATAAAAAATGATATGAATGAAAACATATATATAAGACATTTTATTGTATCTTTATTTAGATGGTATAATAATTTTAAATTAATAGAAACTTGTTTTGATAAGAATAATTTTATTTATTATATTGACGAAAATAAAATATATTCTTATAAATATAATTATAAGCTTATGTTAAATTTATTTAGTTCTGAAAATTTTTTATATTATATAAATTTAAGTAAATTATCTTTATTAGAAATTATTGATAACTACAATAAATATAGTTTTATTATTAATAATATAAAAAGACATTATCCTAATGATATGTATCTCTGTCAGTCATTTGATGATTTTATTTATTCATATTTCTTAAGTTATAATCATCATTTTTTTGATAAACATAAATATCTAATAAATATGGATGTATGGAATAATTCAATAAAAACAAAAGGGCAAATTGGAAATCATAAATTATATAAAAAATTAAAAAAACTAAATGAAAATTTAATATTATATAATTATATACAAAATGGTGATTCAGAAATTATACGTTATGTTACATTAGAAATGCGTATGATTTTTTCTAACTTTACAAATTTATTAATAGATATATTAAATAAATTATATAATATAGATTATCATACTAATATAAAACATGAGAATGTAAATGTTAATCCCGAGAGGGATCCACCACAAGATTATGTAAATAATAAGAATGACGTTGACATATCGTTAAAAAATGTTAAGGAACCAAAAAAACTAGATGATAATAAGGCTAGGTCGAATTATGAGACTGATGAAAGAGGTGATATGATATATGATAATACCAATAAGGAGAAGTTTGAAAAGAGCGAGGGTGCATTTAACAATATTACTGAGAGTGCAGATGAGTCTTCATTTGATACACATAATAATAAAAATGATGGAAAGGAATCGGAGAGTGATGTGTGGAATTTACTAATGGATTCATATAAGAAACTAGCGAATGATGAAAATTTTAAAAAATATAATAAATATATATTAAAGAATTTAGATAAGTTTTTGAACATGTCATCTGAAAAAAAGGAAGATATGAATAGTTATAAAAATAAATATGAATTAAAGGAGGGTATAATATATAATAAGGTTTCTGATAAATATATTCCTTTACTATTTAATCCTACGAAAGATGTATTTACATCTATTAATCAAATTAATATTAAAAGTAAGATAAACTTTTTTAATATATATGAATATTTAATAACCATTACAAAGTATAAAGAGAACAAAAATTTCTATGATGATTTATTAAAGTGTAGAAGAGAAATTTTTTTTAAGGATCATGATTTGTTAGAAAATAATAATATTATTGATAAACAAGAAGAGTTGAAAAAAAATATTCGAAACTTGATGCGTATTCATGAAGTATCAAGTGAAGGAAATAATTGGAACAGAATGAATATAAAATATAAAAAATATGGAACATATGATTATGATAAAATGAATGAATTATATTATGTCGATGATAAGAATATATTAAATGTGAATGATAGGAAGAGATTTAATTTTATGAATAATAAAGAAAAAGATAAGAATTCCTTTCATATAAATAGAACAATGAGAATATATGATTATTATAATAATATAAATTTGAATATATTTACCCCAGCAGCTATAAAAATGAAAGATAAAATATATGATCAATTAAAATTATTGAGAAGTAATTTTGTTGAGAAATTAAAAAATGAATCAATTTGTGTTTTGTCATTTTTATATTTAATAGGTATAAATGATAATAATGGAAAGTTACATTTCCCATATGGATTTCCACGAAATATTGATTATTCTGTAAAACTTATAAGAGAAGGGAAAGATGGGTTATGTAATTTTTTAAGTGGTGTTTTATATCATATAAATTTACCTATATTTGTAAATAATTCTTCTATATCCATAAGTACAGAAATGAATGATGATGTATTCGAAATAAACGATAATTCTATAAATAGTTTCTTTTATATATATTATAAAAATAATGAAAATATACGAAATCATGATTTTTTATCTGATGAAAATAGAATAATACCAAGGAAAGAAGATAATATAAAATCTAAAATTATTTCTTATTCTTTAGGTTCAACAAAAGACGATTTTTTTAGTAAATTAGCATTTACAAATAATGTCATTAGATTGAAATATAAGAATAAAACAAATAACACCTACTTAAAAGATTATTTTGATTTTACTTTTGATAAAATTAATTATAAAAATTCAGTAATAAAAAATAACGTATCTCCATTTTTAACTACTTGTGATTATTTATTAAGTAATATATTAGGAGCCGTGGTTGATTCTTTGAGAAATTCATCTACCTTAGAAAGTGGAGTGTATGAAGAAAATATAAATGATAAAAATAAAAATATAATTCAAAATAATTTAGTACAAAACAAAAATCTGTTTGAATATTTTGTAAAACTAGCTGATAATAGTAATTCATATGCTTTAGCTGCTTTGGGTGAAATATATTATTTAGGAAATGAGAGTATAGGAATAGAAAGAGATGAAATCAAAGCTTTTGAGTTTTGGAAAAAGGCAGCGGATCAAGGTGATACAACCTCTGCATTGTCTACAGGTTATGCCTATTTGGATGAGTATAAAAAGTTTTTAAAAAAAGAAGAACTTGTTAAAAGTATGGATAGGGAGGATGTATTAACAATGATACATTTGGAGAATTCCACCAAGGATAAGAAAAATGTTACTTTGGAAATGTTCCAAGAATCTAGTGAGAAAAAAAAGCAGAAAAGGGATAATAAGAAGAATAATAAGAAGAATAATAAGAAGAATAAGAATAAGAAGGAGCAGGATGGAAGTACCGATGGGGCTGCAGTTGGTGATAAAATTGTAGAAAATGTTGGAAATGTGTTCCAAGAAAGTTATGGTAATGTTGATGAATCTATGGGAAGGAATGGATCCTTTGATGGGTTCTCTATGCCATCATCGGGTGGATTAAACAATGTTAATGTAGAAAATAATGTTAATGTAGAAAATAATGTTAATGTAGAAAATAATGTTAATGTAGAAAATAATGTTAATGTACAAAGTAATACCAATGTACAAAACAATACCAATGTACAAAGTAATATTAATATACAAAGTAATATTTATTCCCATGGTGAAACGAATTCACAAAATAATATTAATAATGTAAATTCTTTTGAGAACAATGCATACACTCAACAAACCTCTTATGGAGAGTGGGCGAACCCTAGCGAGGATTTTTTTAATAGTTCCTTTTCTTCGTCTGTTTCTAGTGAGGATGTTTTTAATAATTCCTTTTCTTCGTCTGTTTCTAGCGAGGATGTTTTTAATAGTTCCTTTTCTTCGTCTGTTCCTAGCTCGTTTCTCTTTGACATACCTGAAGGATCTGAGTATGAGCATATGACAGAGAACATATTGGATGAACAGATGAATTTTTTTAATACGAAGAATAATAAAGAGCAGCAAGAAGGAAGACCTAATAATGAGAGTAATGGTATGTGGAATGATGAGAATGATGAAATGATACAAAAGTACATGAAAGATTTAAATGACGATTTAAATAAATCTTTAAAGAATGCAGAAGAATATTTTCACAAAGCAATAAGAAATAATGATGATAGTTTAGAGAATATATTAGCAAAATATAATATACATAAATTTGGATTAGGTACTGAAAAAAATATAGAATTAGCTGGGATATATTTAAAAAAAGCAGCTGATAAAGGTGATAATATATCTCAAATGTTATTAGGCCATTATTATTCAGGTTCAGATATCGGAATAAAATTGAATGATTATAAAGATGATGATAAACTAGAGAATTTAAGAAAATCATATAAATATTATAAAATGTCTGCACAGAATGGAAACATTATATCTTTATATAATAAAAGTATATTAATATTAAAAGGTGTTAATCCTAAATATAAAACATTTAATGAGAAATGTGAGAAAACATTGAAACATTTCCATTTTATAGGATTATTTAATGAAAGACTATATATGTTAACTAAATTATTAAGAAGAAATTATCAATTTAAAGATTATACAGGCTCTTTATTGTTATCTATTATGTTGTCTGAGTTAGGTGACCATGCACATAATGTAAATGCTTCTATGTTATGGACATTAAAAAGGAAGACTATGCAGCAATTTACGGAAAAGTATAATATTGTGGAGAATTTAAAATTATCCTTGATTAAGGAATTGAAGAATAAGGAGGAGCAAGAACAAGAAAAAAGACAAAACAGTATTCACAATGTATATAATAATAATAATAATAATAATAATAATAGTAATATTAATGGATATAAACAATGTGATAAAAATTGTAATGAAAAAATTAAAAGAATATATAAGAAGAATAAAAATGCTAGTTATTCCTTTTCAAAAGTACGTAAAATGTATTCTATGTCTTTGTTGACCAACTGCAGTATGCTATCCGAATTTTTGAGGGAGCGTCCATTATTTTCGAAAATAATATATTGTTATAATTTTAAGAGGGAGTTATATATTCATTATAATAGATTATCTTGGTTTCCCTACAAAATGATGAAGATGCAACATGAAGATGATTTATCGGATGATAAGGATAGGTCTGAAGGATGGAACAGCATGAATACAAAAAAGTTTAATGAGAATGTACAACGTGATAATATGAATAGAAAAGAGAATGCAAATGCGAATGTGAAGGCATATACAAATGTGAAGGGATATGCAAATGTGAAGGCAAATGCAAATTCTGTATTAAATAAAGATCATAATAATGACAATTATGATTATTCTTATTATAAGAACAATGATGAAAGAAGAAATAATAAGAAGAGTGAATTTTTTAATACATCAAAGAATAAAAAAGAAGAAAAAAATGAGAATAAAATAACATATCATGATACATATGATTTATGTAAAAAATATAGCCAAATTGAATTATATGAAAAATATGATAAGATAATTTTAAATACATTAAAAAAAAACGATGCTGTAGAGGAAAAAATAAACAAGTTAGAACATATGAAAGGTGTTATATTAGAACATTTACGTATTAGTGAGTTCTTACATTGTTATTATAAACCTATATCATATTATCAAATAAAGTTAGAAGAAGAAAAAGAGAAAAGAGCTAAAATAGATGAACATATATATAATGAAGAAAGATATTATAAGAATGAGAAATTTAATTATAATAATGTTTATTCAAATAAGTGGAAGAGTATGAAAGATTATAATATAAAAAATTTGTATGAATCTGAATTTTCTAGATACTCGGTTTTTTTAGAAAATATAGACATGAAAGAAATATTTAATTATAAAAAGAAATATTCATCTAATATATTTGATGAAATTCAAAGTTTTTCAAAAAATTGTGAAGTTTGTAAACAATATTATGATATATATTCAGCTTATTATGGACATAAAAAGTCAGGAATTAATTTGATTAAGAAATATCGAGAAGGTGATGAATTTACCATAAAAAGTAAAAGAAAGGAATTACAATTCTTAATAAGGAATTCAGATGAAGATAATCACCAATCACTTTATTATAAAGCGCTTTTTTTAGAACATAATAATTTAGATAATTTAAAAAATATTTTACAAATATATTTCAAGCTAGCTACAGATGATCATAATACATGTAATGTTATTGGTTTTTTAGGTATTATGAAAATATTTTTTAAAAAGCTATTTTTCGATTTTAATATATTTAGTAAAAATAATAAAAAGAATATATTCACATTTCCTTTAAAACACAAAACATTCTATGATGATAATTTATGTTCTTTACAAAAAAATATTTTATTAAAATCTGAATTTGATAACAAATGTTTCAACTTTGATTATTTGTTAAAAAATAATTATATTTATTCTCAAATTAGATATTCTGACTTTTTTAAGGTTTTGTATAATCTGATATTATCTTTTTTTAAAATTATATGATAAGTGTATATATATATATATATATATATATATTATATATATGTTATATTTATTTTATTATATTATATTTTTTGTTGATTATAATTTAAGAATTTCTTCTTTGTTTTTTAATATTTTTACCTTTTTATTTTTTTATAAAATTTTCAAATTGTAGACCTTTAATTGTGTGCACATAATTAGTGTACATTTTTTATTTAGACAAACATAAATTTATTTTTTCTTTATTTTGTAAAACATATATATATATATATATATATTATATATATTTATTTTTTTTTTATTTTTTTGTACATATTTGATAATTAATAAGTTATATAAACAGAAAAAAAGGAAAATTTAAAATATTAAAACATTAATGGATTAAATATATTTGTGTGTTCAAGTATGGAATGAATGTATATAATCATCCTATTTTTAAATGTGTTTTGTTGTAATATAAAGGATACACAAAAAAAAAAAAAAAAAATATATATATATTGATATATTTATTTATATATTGATATATTTATTTATATATTGATATATTTATTTATATATTGATATATTTATTTATATATTATTATATTTATATATATATATATATATATATATATTTTTTTTTTGTGTTAATTGCTGTTGGTTCTTTTCCTATTACTTTCATATTTTTTGCTTTTTTTTTAAGGTATCTTTCATACCATTTGTGAGATGTTCTTTATTTTTTTTTCTTTTTTTCTCTTTAATTAGAAAAGATTTATTTTGA
The DNA here is from genome assembly GCF_001601855.1 of Plasmodium reichenowi. NCBI lineage: Eukaryota > Apicomplexa > Aconoidasida > Haemosporida > Plasmodiidae > Plasmodium > Plasmodium reichenowi. The sequence continues at coordinate 88,254 of NC_033647.1, read as the reverse complement.
ACTTGCTTTGAGATGCTCAGATATTGTTGTAGGTTTTCCTTTTTTATATGTATTTCATAATTACTTACATTGTTAGATTTTTTATGTTTATTAATTTTTTTTATGTTTAATATATCTGCATTAATTAACATAAGTGTCGTTAAAAAATTTCTTGATATTTCAAATTTGTCTTTATTCTTAATAAGTTTAGTAAATAATATGTTTTCACCGTTATTTATTGTATAGTTAATAATATTCTTCTTATAAAGATCCACATCGTATTTTGGTTGCCTTTTCAGAATTTCGAGTTTTTGCTCCAGAAAGGCATTCCACTTGCTGACTCTACAAAAGGGAATATAAAATAAAAAAAATGAATATACATATGGGTTAATACATATATATATATAATTATACCATATACATTTGCCTCCTTTTGTTACCTGTCTTGCAATTCTTGGTCGTCATTCATAATAAATGTATTGTCGAGATGGTCGTTTTCGAAAATAGCTATAGGTATATTATCCATTTCATCATTTAATATATTTTTATCTGTAATATTTTGAAAGTTATTATTTTGTTCTATATCATTTTTATTATCTTCATTTTTTTGTTCGTCATACTCATCATCTCTTAAAATGTCAAATTCATATATAGGTTTGTCATCAAAAAGGTTCACCGAAAAAAATTTTTCAAAATCATTTTTTTTTTTAAGTGTTTTTATGAAATTGTATATTAATGGTTCTAGATGGTAGTATGAAAAATTCAACCCTAATTTTTGGATATATAATTCTGGAATTTTTATTTGATTAAATAATTTTTGATCATTTGAGAAATTGTTAATATTTGAATATATAAGCGAATTTTTTTGTTTTTCATCTTTCATATTGTTTATAATATTTGTTTCATCATTAGTTTGATTATTGTTTGTGTTTTTATCAAGATCGTTTATATTTGTATTGTATGAAATGAGGCTTTTATAAAAATATTCATCAAAATATATCATATCATCATAATCATCATCATCATCAATCATATGATCCAACTGGATTATATTATTAGAAATAATATAATGATAAAATGGATTATCATAACATTTTGTATTATCCTTATATTGTGGAACTTCAATATTATTTTCTTTATTATCATTTTTTTTTTGTTCATTATATATCCCATCTGCTTCATTTTGTACAGGCCTTTGTTGTTGATTTGTGTTATATATTTGTTTGATTATGTCACGTTTCATTATTTCAAGTATATAATTTGGTTGCATGTATCTAAAGAAGTCTTGATAATTTTTTATATTGTAACAATGTAACATATAATAATTAGGCAGGGGTCTATTTAAATCATATCTTTGTAAATGATGATTATTATTAATATGATTATCCATATGTGTATTTTCTTCTAAAAGATGTAATTTTTTTTGTTGTTGCTTAAATTTTTTCAGAATAGATTTTTTATTTTTTAATATACCTAAAGAAAAATCATAATCAAAAAAATCTTGTTTAAATAAAAAAATATCGAAACATATATTTTTATTTATTATATCTGTTATATGATTATATAGTTTATATATATGATCCATGTTTTTATTTTCTACAACATATTTACTCAAAGTATTTGAAGATAAATATGTTGAATGTCTAGAAAAAAAATCATATTTTTCAAATAAGATAGTACTATTTTTATTTTGTATAGAAAAATTATAAGGATCATCTATAAATACGTTATAATCATTTATATCTAATAATAAGATACCATCATTTTCAAGATATATTTTTTCAAAATTTAATGTGTTCACAGAATTATTTTCTGTAATTTCAAATTCATTTATAGCATCTATATCATTGTTATTTATATTATCATTTTCTTTATCTTCATCATTATTATTAAAATTTGTTTTTCTTTTATCTTCATTTATATCTTTTGTTTTTTTAATATTATCGGAAAAAAGAAAAGTTGGAAATGGTATGGTTTTAATTAATATATCATCTTCAATTGTATCATTATCATGTTGTGTATTTTTCATATTTTTTATTTCGTTAATATATAAATATTCTTCTTCATCAGATATTATCAACTGGTTTTTTTTTGATGACGAGTTATGCTTATTTTCTTTATATATATTATATAATGTATTATGTGCTAAATTATGTAAATGCTCAATTTTTTGACTAAAAATTTTTACACAATTTTCCACAAATATAGCAGCGGAGGTAAAATTATCTACTACCTCTTTTTCATATTCGTTTTCTCCTAGACCCTTATCTATATTTTCTAGTACATTTCTATCTAAACAATTTAAAAAACCTTGTATAGTACTGGACAAATCGAAATTTATGCATTCATTCGTATTATTACATTTTTGTAAATTTTGTATTAAGAGGTTCAATTCATCTGTCGTAGACATTTTAAAAAAAAAAAAAAAAAATAAAAAAAAAATAAAATAAAATAAATACATATAAATTAATGAAAGAGGAATGAATATATATACATATATATATATATATATATATATATATATATATATATATATATATATATATACATATATGTATATATTTATTCATTTATTTATTTATAATGTTATATTATAGTTTGAAATGTAGAGCAGGTTTTATAGTAAATATATTTATATTGTAATAAAATTATTCTTTAGAAAATTTAACATGACACGGTACATATAGGGTTAAATAAAATTAATAAGGGAAACAAAAAAAATTTTGTTATATATATGTATATATTATTACTTATATTTTTATACTATTACATTTTATAATATTTCAAAAAAAGTTTAACAAAAGTGTGTTTATGATAAGCAAATTGTCTAATGATATTTGAAAGACAGGATATTATATCCTCCCTCAAATAAATTAAAAAAAATAAATTCAATATGTGTAGTTTATTATTCATATATATTTTTACATATAAATATATAAAGATATATATATATATATATATATATATATATATCTTTATATTTATATTTATATTTATATTTATATTTATATTTATATTTTTTTTTTTTTTTTTTTTTTTTTTTTTTTTTTTTTTTTTTTTTT
>NC_033647.1:82024-84944 GCF_001601855.1 Plasmodium reichenowi | reverse complement strand
AAAAAAAAAATATCTTTATATTTATATTTATATTTATATTTATATTTATTTTTTTATTTTTTTTTTTTTTTTTTTTTTTTTTTTTTTTTTTTTTTTTTTTTAATCATGGTAATTAACTATAACACTTTTTTTTAACAACTTATGTAATGAATATTTATCAGCGAAATTTCTAAATTGTTCAAAATTTTTTATTCTTTTTTGTTTATAATCATCAAAAACTAAAGATTGATTAGTTTCACATTTTAGTTTTATAAGTTTCCTAAATGTATTAATTTTCTCTATATTATTAAGAAATATATGATGTAATTTACTAGGAAGTTTATGTAAATTTTTTAAAATATTTTCAATATTATGATATTCTTTTAATAAGCATTTACTTGTTTTGTCACCTATATAAGGTACTCCAGATATCCCATCTGTTTTATCTCCTGTTAGAATTAAATAATCACTATATTGAGAGGGTAATATTTCATGTTCTTCATAAAATAAATGTGCATTTACTAAACGATATTTTTTATTTGGTTGACATATGGATATATCCATATTATATGTCTCATTATTATATTCTAATAATTGTAATAGATCCTTATCACTGGAAACAACAATAACTCGAAATTTTTTTTTTTTATCTATATTATTTGTTGCAACATTTTCATGGCATGATACCTTTTCCTCAGCATATATATTATCATAAAAATTATTATATGCATCGTTATTTATGTGATAGTGATCATCATCGTTTATGTTATAGTGATCATCATCATTAATGTTGTAGTATTCGTAGTCGTTCATGTGATCGTTTGTGTGATCGTTTGTGTGATTGTTTGTGTGATCGTTTATGTGATCATTTATGTTTTCATTTATGTTACCATTTATGTTTTCATTTATGTTACCATTTATGTTTTCATTTATGTTTTCATTTATGTTACCATTTATGTTTTCATTTATGTTACCATTTATGTTTTCATTTATGTTACCATTTATGTTACCATTTATGTTTTCATTTATGTTACCATTTATGTTTTCATTTATGTTACCATTTATGTTTTCATTTATATGATTGGGTTCCTTATCAAATATCTTATTCGTTTCAATACTCCCTACATTATCATATACATTATTTTTCATATAGGTATACATCGGAGGAGGTTCTTTTTCTTGGTGATTATTAACGAAGGAAAAATCCTTTTGTTTTTTTTCTTTTAATGTATTGTTAATATTATCAACAATTCTTGCTATATAATCATCACTCTCAATATTGGTTGAGCTAATTGTTTTAATTCCTATAGTATCACAAAAGTTACTTACAATTTGTAGTTGTTCATATAATTCATCAGGGTTTTTCCGTCTAAAAATTTTATAATTTGCATAAATTTTTTTCTTATCATTATTAGATGTCTTAGAATCAAATATAATAGCTATATATGTAGGTAAAAATAAATTATATATTTTATTTAATGATTGTATAAATCCATATATAGTACTTAAATTTACATCATTATCATTTTTTAAAAACGGCATACCAAAAAAATTTTTAAATAATATAGACGATCCATCAACTATTAAAAAGGTTTCATAATCATCATTAATTTGATTACTACTTTTATTGTTGCGTTTAGATGTAGTTTTTTTTTTTTTTTTTTCTTCTATATCATTATCTATTTGTTGAATATACTCATTTTTTTGAACATATCTTTTGTTCACACTTTTTCTTCTATGTATAAATTTACTTGAACATATATTTACTTTTACAGATGGTTTTATAAAAAATAAATCATTTTTCGCTCTTTGAATATTATTTATAACATCATTATTATTTTTTTTTTTATATGCTTTACTATATAATAGAAAATATTTCACACAAAGAAGTATTATGTAAATACTTTTATTCATTTTTTTTTTTGTAGATTTTTATATGATCTTATGCTCAATATCATTCTTACTACAGTTTCATTGTGTTATGAAGTATGGAATCTTTTCATATATTCATATAATTATTATATGTATAAATATATGTATAAACATAATATTTTAAATATTTATTATCATTATATGTATTAATCGTTTAATATATATATAAAAGAAAAAAAAAAAAAAAAAAATTATATATATATATTAAAGTATGGTCATATATTATAAATCATTATAGAAAAAAATAAAATAAAATAAAATAAAATAAAATAAAATATATATATATATATATATAAGAAATTCCTTTGGAAATTATAATTATAAAGATTCTTCATAATATATAAAATACACATAATAATAAATATATTATATACATATATGTTTATTTATTTATACTGAGAAAAATTATTTTATATATATATATATATATATATATATGGAAGAATTACTCTACACATTTTGTTCAGTGTGAGTATATATAATTTTATCTTATATAAAAAATCATGTTAATATATAAATAAAGAACAAATAAAATAAAAAAAATTAAAATTGTTTGATTTGATTTTTTAAGTCTTGACATAATAGGACCCAAAACGTGTATCTAATATGAATTAATAAAAAAATAAATAAATATATATATATATATATATTTTTTTTTTTTTTTTCTCCTTATATACATAATTTGTATGTGTGTTTATATGGATATCTGTAAACAGGTACATACACAAAAAAAGGAGGAACTATATATGCCATTTTTCTGTTCACATTATATATATTAATAAAAAAGATGAAGGAAATATTATAAATTCGTGGCAATTAAAGATAGGAGATTCAAAACTTTATTTAATTTTTATAAGTTATAAAAATGTAATAAAAAGTATTAAGCATAAAAATAAAAGATAGTAAAAAAAAAAAAAAAAAGAAAAGAAAAGAAAAAAAAAAGAAAAAATAAAATATATAATAATAATAAGAATAAGAATAAACTATTAATGACAATAATATTTATAAA
>NC_033647.1:78109-78785 GCF_001601855.1 Plasmodium reichenowi | reverse complement strand
TTTTTTTTTATTTATATAAATAAAAAATATTTTTCCTATATAATTTTTTATTTTTTAAAAAAAAAAAAATAAAAATAGAAGAATATTTTTATTTTTAAAAACTTAGTATTTATTTTTTTAAATATAAAAATAGTAAAAAAAAAAAAAAAAAAAAAAAAAAATAATAAAATATATATATATATATATATATATATATATAGCCCATTTATGGTTCCTCGTTACACTGTAAAAAGAATATATAAACTTATATAAGAATTTGTATATTTTATATTAATATTTTATCAACATTCTTGACAATCCATGTAGCATCCTTCTCCAATAAATGGAAAAGTGTACAACAATGAAGTATGAGATTATATAAAATAAAAATAGAGTAAATGAATATATATATATATATATATATATTATATTATATTATTGTTCTTTTTTCTTATGTGGATAATTTTTAAATATTTTTTTTTTCTTAGATAAGCAAAAAATTTTTTACGATATCAAACAATTTGATAGAATTTTGGGAATTAGATTCCTTCATGTTGAGGAAAATGTACACTATATATGTACCAGGTGTCCTTTTTGTTTAAAATAATATATATATATATATATATGTATATATCTTATTATATTTATTACGATATATTGTATTTTTTTTTTTTTATTTTATTTATTTTTTTTTTTT
>NC_033647.1:71403-77978 GCF_001601855.1 Plasmodium reichenowi | reverse complement strand
GCATTTATAGTTCCAACGCTTTTGAGAAGATAAGAAAATATGACAATTTATTCACTTATGTTGATTACGGTAATTTAAAAGAAAGTGAATTATATAAGAAGAGGAATGAAGAAGAGACCAGTTTATTATATAAGAAAAGAATATTAAGTAATAACATTCAAGATAAGAAATTAAAGTTTGACATTAAAAAAGAACAGTTTAATTATGGGGCTCTTTTATTTTTTTCTTTAAATGATGGTGAATTTTTAAATTATATTTCTGAAAATATATGTGGTAATTCAGTAGAAGTACTTGCTTCGAATAGTTCCATGACCGTAAAGGAAAAAAAAAATAAAATAATAAAATAAAAAAATAAATAATAAAATAAAAAAAAAATAATAAAATAAAAAAAAAATAATAAAATAAAAAAAAAATAAAATAAAATAAAAACAATTTACGAGAACACATTTAAACTTATATAATATTATACGTATGATATAATATATATATATATATATATATATATATATTTGTATGTATACAATTTTTCTTTTATGGTTCCTTTTTAGACTCTAGTGTGCGGAGATGATAAGGGTTTTATCCGCATTTTAAGAAATAACCCAAAATATGATGATTTCGAAATAAAGAATACACAGATGATTCGAGTATGTATTATATGAAAATTTCTTGGATACATATTTTTAGATGTATCTATTATATAAATAAATATATATAAATATATATATAAATATATATTTATATATTTCATATATGTGGATATTTTTATATTTGAATAAACAAGAAGTCATATTGTTTTCGTATGTATTATTTAGGACGTTGATAAAGAATACTGCACTAAACTATTTAATAATAAAATAATTAGGATAGACGAGAGAAGAAGAAATTCATACCAAACGAAAAGAAAAAAGAGTATCGACAAACAACAGGAATTGTTAAAGAAGGCTAAGATGGAGAACTTTTCTGATCATTAAAATGTGGAACTAAGAAATGGAATAAGTTTATAAATATATATATGGAATTATTCACATCTCTTTTTCTTTTTTAAATAAATTAGTAACGTTTTAATAATAATATAAATTATTATATATTTATTTTATTTATTATAATATCTCACATTAATATTATATAATATATTTTTTTATATTATTCCTTTTTATAATATATGTTTTTATGGAGTCAGTACCTATAATAATATGTATATGTATATGTATATATATACATATATATATTTATTTATTAAAGAAAAAAAAAAAAGAAAAAGGAAAAAAAAAATTTATTTGTTTTTATTATTAATTATTATAATATTATTATTTTATTATATATTTATAAATTTATCATATGTCACTTTTTTTTTTTTTTTTTAGTTTATTATTTTTTTTTTTTTTTTTTTTTTTTTGATGTTGAATTAAAAAAAGAATATATAAAATATAATGTGAATAATAATAAAATTAAAAATAAAATTAAAAATAAAAATAAGAATGTAATTAATAAAAGCTATCCTTTTGATATTTGGTTGTTGTTACAAGAAATATAGGTATGAAGGAAATATACCATATGGAAAAAAAAAATTATACATACATAATATATATAATATATATATATATATATTTAATATATGGGTAATTTTTTTTTTTTTCAAAGTTATAATATAATATAATTTATTTTATAATATATATATATATATATATATATATATATTATATATGTATGTATAAAATTTCTTAATATAAAATATATATTTATATTTATAATATTTATGATTTATATATATATAGATATATAGAAAATTTATTTATTTATTATTATTATTTTTTTTTTATTACTTAATATTTTATTTCTTACTATTCTTTGCTATTTTATAAGGAAAAAAATATATATTATATATATATATATATATATATTTAGGAAAATCATTTTAAAGAAATATTTATATGATTATGATCATATATATATTTTTAAATATAATTATATATATGTATTTGTAATTTTTCAAGGGTAAAGGATTTTAAATATATATATAATATATATATATATAACAGTAAATTAATTAAAAATATTATATATATTATTATAATATTGAGCTTTTCCCGTTTATATTGCTTTAATTAAATAAAAAAAATAAAAATATAAAAATATAAAAAAATAAAAATGTATAAACAATAAAATTTACTCTTATTTAGCAGATGAATATTTTGATATATATATATTTAGTGTGACGGTACCAATATAAATGGATATATATTAAAATTTTTTTTGTGTTATATATTTTTATATTGTTACGTATTATTTAAATAAATATTTAATATTTTTATGATTTGAAGAAATAATGAATAACGATTCAGTGACGTGGGAAATATTGGGTAAAGGGAAATGTTCCTTTAAGAAAAAAGTAGATACTGAAATATTTTGTTTAAATGAATATAATGTAACAGGTTTATGTACAAAATCAAATTGTCCGCTAAGTAATAGTGTATATTCTACAATAATATTAGATAAGGGTGAAATATATTTATATATGAAATCTGTTGAAAGAGCACATTTACCTAGTGCGTTATGGAGTAGGGTGCTTTTGAGTTTAAACAAAAAGGAAGCTTTTAATGTTATTTATAAAGAGTTAAAATTTACACAGAATATAAAACATATAAAGAAATGCATGAAGAGATATGTAAGGATAAAAGAAATATTAAAGAGGAGTAGAAAACTCATATTACAAAAACAAGTAAAAATAATGCCTATTAAGAAGAAAACGGAAAGGAGAGATAAAACAAGAGAAAAAAAAGCTTTAAAAGCTGCAAACCTTTTAAATAACGTAGAAAAGGAATTGTTGAATAGATTAAATACAGGAATTTATGGATCTCTGTATAAGTTCTTAACTCCTAAAAAGAAAATGAAAAATAAGGATTCTGAATTAACAAAAATATTTGATGTGATGGGGGAGAATAAAGATGAAATGAAAAAGAAGGGGAAAAAAGGAAAGGACGAAAATGTAAATTATGAGACAATGTCTCAGGAGGGTGCAGGCGGGGAGGATGATGAAGATGAAGATATAGATATGGATGATGATGATGAAGATGTAGATATGGATGATGAAGATGTAGATATGGATGATGAAGATGTAGATATGGATGATGATGATGTAGATATGGATGATGATGATGTAGATATGGATGATGATGATGAAGATGTAGATATGGATGATGATGATGAAGATGTAGATATGGATGACGATGAAGGTGGTATATATGATGATAATGATGAGGATGACTATGATAATTATAATGATAAAGACAGCGTTGAAGAAAGTAGCTCAATAAGTAATGATAAGAAGAAGAAAAAGAAAAGAAAGAGAAAAGAATACAAAAAGGAATATGTTGACAATGAGCACATAAAAAATTTACAAGCAAATGGGAAGCTGGCAATTGACGATGATGAAATAGAAGAAATGAATCATAATTTTAGAAGAAAAAAAAAATCAAATAATAAAAAGGAAAAAGGTAAATATTGTATGTGATTTTGTGATATAATGAATATGCACATATATATAAATATATAAATATATATATAAATATATATATATATTTATTTATTTATTTATATTTTGTTTTTCCACTTTTTATAGGCAAGAAGAAGATTAAAATGGTTTACGAAAATGACTAAACAGTTATGTAGAAGATAGATGAAAAAATATATTTATATGGGAACATATTAATATATAAAATGATAAAGGGTGAATAATTTCTCCTATAGTTATCTTTTCCTTTTTTTTTTTTTTTTTTTTTTTTAATAATTCATTATTATATCTTTTGTGTTATTTTAATTTTTGTTTCAAATTTTGAATAATAAAAAAAAATAAATTAAAATGAGAAGAAAAAAAAAAAAAAAAAAATTTACAAAAAAAATTACAATATATAATTAAAATATATAAAAATTGTTATTTATGTATGAATATAACTCTTTTTATTTTTTTTAATTTTTTAAAATAATATTCTTGTTTTTAAAAGATTATTATTTCATTACTATTTTGTTTGTTTGTTTGTTGGTATGTATGTATGTATGTTTGTTTCTTTTTTATTATTATTATTTCCCTTTTGTATATATTAACTTGAAAAAAAAAGAAAAAACATATATATTTTAATAAAAAAAGGAAATTATATATATATATATATATATATTTATTTATTTAATATAAATGTTATATGTGTGTCTACTGATATAATAGGCTGTATATATAAATAAATAGATATAAATATATTTATACATTTATATATTTATATATTTATATGTGGATATAGTTTGTTTGATTTATTCTTCCAACTATATGTTTATAGATTAATCCTGTGTATCTTCAGAATTGTTATCAACTTCATTAAATGTTTTTGCATATTTTTTTTCAAGGAGTATGATATTGGAGCATAGGTTTTCTAGAGAGCATATGTGCATATCATGCATGGATGTAATATATGTATATTTAGAGAAGAGAGCATATAAGTCTTTTTTATAGTTATTATCATTTTTATGATATGCTGCAAGTTCTTTACAGAATGTATTTAGGAAATTATGTAAATGAAAATTATATGTATATAGGATATTATATAATATATTTCTAATAACAAAAAAAGAATTATTTGATATGATACATTTATGTATAACATTTATTAATTTTTTAATATTTGAATTAATGATTAGTTTAATAATTTTTTTTATATCTGGATATTTATGTAGTTGTATTATATATAATAATGCTAATATAAGTGGTAAATCAAAATTACAATAATTTAAAACATTAATAATATATTTTTTTTTTTGATTATTAAGATTATTGATTTTATAATTAGTTTTTAAAAAATCTAATATATGATTATTAAATAATATTTTATCTGGTTTGGGTATACGTATATATAAACAATTATGTAGAAAGGTATCATTTAATGAATGAGTACTATGTATAAAAATAAGAACATTACATTTTTTTAACTTATTCAAAAAAAATTTTCTATAATATTCATTTAGACTATCAAAAGTTTCAAGAATAATAACTCTTAATAATTTGTATTTATTCGTTTTAACAATATCTTGTATAGCTTGATTGAATGAATTCATATCTAGATACATTAATTGGGAACATAAAATATGTGTAATACATTTATTGTGGTAAATAATATGATCTTTATTATTGTATGTATTATATTTAATATTATATTTTTGACTAGGTACATAATGATATACCCCACTAATATTATTACTACTACTATTATTATTACTATTAATATTATTATTATTATTATTATTATTATTATTATTATTATTACTATTACTATTAATATTATTTTTTTTTCTATTCTTGTTATCTCTATTTGTGTTATTTATACTTGTGCTTAAACTTGTTGTTGTACTTTCATTAGTACTATCATTCATATTATGATCACTACTATTAATATCTTTATTTGGATTATCACTACTCATACTTTCTTCTTCTTTGTTTGGGCTTAAACTCATCATAATATCTTTACTTTGACTATCACTATATGTGTCTCTTAATTTGATGTCGCTTCTAGTGGTTTCCTTGTCTTGTTCTTCTTCTTCGTCATCTTGTATATTATATTTTTTTTTAAGATAATGTTGTTTATTATTTATATTAATATGTCTCATAATAATATTTTTATTTCTATTATTATCTGAGCCTACTTTATTTAGATCATCACTTATACTATCGGCTGTATAACTTTGATTTGTATGAATGTTTGAACCTTTTTCATGTATAAATAAATCCTTATCAAACATTTTTAATTTATATATAACATAATATATAATAATCATAATATTAAAATGTCCAAAGAAAAAAAACATATTAATTATAGTCTTATTATTATTTTTAATTGTTAATGATAATAAACTATCCTTATTTTTATTTTGCTCCATTACATCATCATCATCATTATTATTATTATTATTATTTTTTTTTTTTAAATTATTTTCTTTATCGACCAGATTAAAATAATTACGTATGGTATTTCTGTTATTTTCTTTTTTCTTTTTCTTCTGCTTTTTATTGTTATCATTTACTTTTTTTCTCTCATGTATTTCTTTCAGATTTTCATTCGCATAATTTCTAATAATATGATCAATTAAGGTGTTAATCTTTATAAACGTTTCATTATTACATTTTTCTAAAATAATTTCGATTTGTTCAAAAACATTCATATAAAGACTCATTGGGTTCACACACAGAAAAATAAAAAAAAAAAAAAATAAAAAAAATAAAAAAAAAAAAAATATATATATAATATATATATATATATATATATATATATATATATATGTTGTAGGGGTGGTTGCGTATGAACATACGAATGTACTAATATACACATATAATACACTTATATAAATAAATATATATTAACTTTCCAATTTTTTTTATTTTTTCCCCTGGTCATCTAAGGCAGAAGAAAAAGACGAGCACATATCATCCACAGGTAATTTAAAAAAAAAAAAAAAAAAAAAAATAAGATAAGATATGAAAAAATAAGATAAGATATGAAAAAATAAGATAAGATATGAAAAAATAAGATAAGATA
>NC_033647.1:69589-71303 GCF_001601855.1 Plasmodium reichenowi | reverse complement strand
GATCTAGTTTTATCTTTTTTTTTTTTCTTATTTTTTTTTTTTTTATTTTTTTTTTTTCTTATTTTTTTCATTTTTCTTTTTTTTCCTAATGAATCGAAAAGGAAAGGAGGGTGTAATGATATTTCATCATAGTGCAATATGGCATATAAATATATAAGTATTATATATATATTATATATGAATATATAAAAATATATATTTATTTATATATATGTTATAATATATTTGTAATGTGTATATTATAAAAAGGTAAGTCAATATATCTATATATATATATTTTGTATTCTTTTAGGAATTCCTTTTCATGAGAGTATATTACCTTTTTTTACATTATAAACATATTATTATTATTAATTTTTTTTTTTTTTTTTTTAAATTATATATTTTCTGAATAGATAGTAGTATATATATATATATATATTATATACATATATCTTTACATATCATTCTAAAACCTTTAGAAAAAATGAGAGAAAAATAAAATATATAAAATGACAAGAGTGAGTATATGCTAATATATGAATAGAAAATATATGCTTAAATATATTTGTACATTTAAATTGAACGTTATTATTTTTTTTTTTTTTATCCTTTTTCAATCAATAATAATAATAATATATAGTTGAAGTATCACATATATTATACTATAAGGGTTTTAGGATTATATGATGTTAATATATATATAAGACAAAAGGTGCAATTTTAATGCTTTTATAAATATTATAAATAATAAAATGGATAAGAACTTTATTTTATTTTATTTTTTTTTTTTTGTTCTGTCGAATTATTTTCATCAATTTGTATGTTATGTACAATCTAATAATCATGGTGAATTTTTTTTTTTATTATTTCAACATAATTATAATTTAATATGGAACATATATGTGTATGTGAATTCTTACAAATCGAAAGAAGACATATATGAAAAAAATATATTATATACATGTCCATAATATTATTATCATATGGAAAATATACATGTTTATGATATTATATTATTTTATTTTTTTCCCATCAAAAAAATAAATATACCATATGTAAATTTTTTTTTCATAATCCTTTTTTTTAAGGTATAATAATATATTCATATTATATATTTCTTTATTTTATTAAAATAATATAAAATTCGTTCCTAATATATATTTATTCATAATTTTTTTTTTTTTTTTTTTTTTCTTAAATATATAAATATATATTATATATATATATACATATATATAAATAGGTTCTGCTGGGATTTGAACCCAGGTTTGCAGAGTCAGAGTCTGCAGTGCTAACCACTACACTACAGAACCTAATTATGATAAATGAATTTTATAAATATTTATTAAATTATATTATTTAATTAAAATTAAATATTATAAGAAAAAGAAATTATTTCATAAGTAAATTATTTAATATTTTAATTAATTTATATTTTATTATATATATATATATATATATATAATATATATATATTTTCTCTTTTTTGAATTACTACGAAAAGTGAAAAACAAAATAAATAATAGTATATACATAATTATATGTATATTATATTATATTATTATTATTTTTACACATAAAAATATTTATTTATTTATTTATTTATTATTTATTATTTATTATTTTTTTTTTTTTATTTTTTTTTTTTGTGTAAATAATGGTCTTTTTTATATGCATATACTAATTTATTATTATAATGTTTTTTACAATATTATTTGAGAATTTATAGCAT
>NC_033647.1:64058-69489 GCF_001601855.1 Plasmodium reichenowi | reverse complement strand
TATAGAAAAAAAAAAAAAATGTGGGAAGCAATATATTAAAATTTATTAATGAATAATATATTTATATACGCAAATTTATATATAAATATTGTATGATATATATATTTAACTATTAGTGCAAAATTTATGTGTATATAATATATATATATATAATATATTACATATACATTTATGTTTTGTATTTTTTTTAATATATATTATATATATGATGTATTTTTTATACATTCATGTTAAATGTATATTATACATATATATATATATATATATATATATATAATAATAATAATAATATATATATTTTTTAAACCTCTTTTTAAATATCATTAAAAAAAATAAACAAAAATTATATAATGATATAATATATGTAAGGCATAAAATTATAATATTATATTATTTCTTTTTAGCATATATATATATATATATATATATATATATATATATGTGTTTCTTTTTTTTTTTTTTTTTTTTTTTTATTTCAAATAGAAAACCTTAAGTATATTTATAACTTATAAAATAAATAAGTAATTTTTTATTTACCTTCTCTTATTTAATTTTTTTTTTTTTTTTGAAGTACATAAAAATATAAAAATAATGGGTATATAAAATAAAAAGGAAATTTTAAATACATGTATATATATATATATATATATATATATATATATATATATATATATGAATGAGTAGAAATAAAAATATTTATGTATACTTTTTTTTTTTAGATGTAAACGATAATCCTTTCATTAAAAATCGTTCGAGCACAAGAATTACGAATGCTCCTGGAGGAAACTCATCTGTATCTTTTGGAAATTGTAAGATAACAAAAAAAAAAAAATAATAGAACACATGGCATATATAGAAGGATATATAAATATATAAATCTGCTTAATATGATTATATAAATATATGTGTGTAGCAACCCATAAACATGAATAATTTCTAGATACATATATGTACCTGTGGATGCGCATTAAATATATATATATATATATATATATATATATATATATGTGTGATATCATAGACATACCATATCAGACAACTTTTTTTATCAATAAATATAAATATATATATATATAAATATATATATATATATATATATATAATATATATATATATTTTTTAAAATTGTTATATAATTATATTCATAGATGTAGATAATGAGAGCAAAAAGGTTAGTAATAAAAACGAAAAGTCCCAAACAACCATTAAAGAAAATACAAAAGCTGCCGGAAATTTAGATGTAAATAATGAAAATAAAAAATCTGATAGAAGAACTAACGTCAAGGTTAATCAACCACCTGGTGGAGCTTCAAGCAGTAATAAAACATAAAAATATAAAAACATGTCACATATATATAATATATATATATATATATATATATATATATATATATGTATATATTTTATTTTTTTATTATTATATTTTTTTCTCCTTTGCAGTCATTTTTGGATAAAATGAATTTGATTATGATTTATTATAAACGGGGATTATAAATTGAAAAATATAAAATAATGAATAAAAGAAAAAATATATTTTTAAAATACGTTTTTAATTTTTTTTCTTTTTTTGTACAATATTAAATAAAGTATCATATACATATTATGTTTTCATAATTGCATTACTATAGATTAAAATTATTATAATATATATATATATGTATATTTTTTTTCAATGTATTTATATATCCTAGTGTGTTCGAATATTTTTTTTTTTTTTTTTTTTTAAATGTATTTATATATCCTAATGCGTTCAAATATTTATATTTATTTTTTTAAAATGTATTTATAAGCCATAATATGTTAATATATATAATATATATATATATATATATATTTATATGTATATTTTTCTGAACAATATTGTAGACTTAGATAATTATGAATATGATCCCTTTAAATATATTATATATATAATAATATATTTATCTTTTCTTTTGCATTTAATGTGACAGGGGTTAATGGTAGGTGTTAAAAAATACACACACACAAAAAAAAAAAAAAAAATGTATAGTATAATATAATATAATATATACATATATATATTTGTCGAAAAAATCTAAAATAAGCACTATTGATTATGATTATATGTTAATTTTAATTTTTTTGTTTTACTTAAAAAAACGGGTCGTTAAATGTAGCCATTAATGCCTGTATTTTTTTAATACCCAACCCTGAGCAACTTATTAGATCTTCTTTTTTAGCTTGAATAATATTTTTAAAATTTTTAAATTTGGTTGTGAGTGTTATGCAATCGGTTGTATGTATACATCTGATTTTTTTTAATAGTTCATGTATTTTTTCTTCTTGATTAGAAGAGGATATTTTTTTTTTTATAATATATGAAATTTTTTTTTCATATATACGAAAATCTTCAATTACTCTGGCACATTCTTCATTAGACCAACATAATATAAGTGTCATATTAAAAGAAAACGATAATTGATTTATTTCTCCTAAAGAATTTTCAATATTTTCCATATCAACTAGACATAATAATATTCTGTTATTATATTTATTTGATAAAGTTTCTATTCTAGCTTTTAAATAGTTTGAGCGTAAACGATGATACTTCATGGATATAAAAAGACATGCATTATTTTTGCCTACTAAAAAATCTGGAATAATATTATTAAATTTATAACGAACTCTTTTTATTTTTTTTATAACCGGATTCAGTTTTTGTCTTAATGAAATAATTAAATATTGCTCAGCATTAATGTCAAAGAAACTTTCTCCCCCCTCATTTGTATTATTTTTTTTTTCTTCATTAATGCTTTCGAGACTAGTAACATTATCATTGTTATTAATTTTGTTACATTTATCTTCCTTATCACTTACCATAATAAGGAAAAGAAAAGAGAATTAAATATATATATATGTATATGTATGTATATATGCTTTTTATGTATATCTTTTTACCCCTAGAAAGAATTACAAATATAAAATCAAAAAAAAAAAAAAAAGAAAAAAACAAGGATAAAGTATATATAATAATACGTATGTATATTTTTTATATAATGTAATTGCTCGATAAATTATTATATATATATATATATATATATATATATATGATTTTATTTTGATATACTCTTTTTTTTATTCCTGCACATATACAAATAATATGTATATATAATTGTATATATATATATATATATATATATATATATATATATATATATATATATCATATTATGAGGAAAAAAAAAAAAAAAAAAAGAGAAAAAAAAAATTTAAATTATTTTTATATATTAAGAAATACAACTGTTGAAAAAAAAAAAAAAAGTACCTCTCTAATAAAATAAATATATAATGAGGAATAATATATGCATATATTATTTTATATGTAATATATAAATATATATACATATACATATATATATTATATATATATTTCATGGTATATTTTACTGTGCTCTATTATTATATATATATATGTATACTATAAATATACATTAACTTTATATGAAAAAAAAAAAAATTTTTTTTTTGTTTTGTATAAGAATTTAATATAAAAACATGATACTAATATTCCTTTATTTCTTTTCGACATTTTGAAGATGATGACTAAAAATTATAAAAAATATAGAAAAATAAAAGTATTATGTATAAATAAAAAATAGAAAAAAAATATATGTATATATATATATATATATATATTATATATATATTTTATTTAATTTGTTATTTTTTTTGTTTGTTCATTTGAGTGGAAAGGTCCAAAAAAAAAAAAAAAAAAAAAAAAATATGAAGAGGACAAAAGAAAATGACAATAATAACATAGTACATTATGTAGATTGGATAAATCAGATTTTTAAAAAGAATTCTTTACAATGTGATTTATATTTTTTGGATGATAACAAAGAAAAAGATGTTAGTAAGAAAAGAAAAGCGCAGTTGAAGGGTGAATATGATAATATATCAAGGAACAAAGAAAATATGAATAATTGCAAAAAAATAAAAAATGAATTAAGTATAAAAGATAATATGGACGATTACATATATGATGCTCGTATGTACAATAATGATGAAGAGAAAAATGTTATAAAAAGTGATTTTAAAAAAAATGATGATAGAAATGCTTGTGATATTTATAAAAGTAATAAAAAATATGTTCCTGATAATTGCCATATATATGATGATAATAGTTTAGTTGAAATTTTAGATGGAAAAAATAAATTAAATAATATAAGGAACATACATAATGATAACTCTTCTTCATGCGATATATCCGATATAAAAAGTGAAGATGAATATATAGAAGCCTATGAAAAAAAGAATGAAGAAAATATAAATGAATATAAGAATAAAAAAAATATATCCAATGAAAATATAACAGAAGGAAAAAGTTTAATTTATAATGATGAATATAATTATAATTCATTATTATATAATTCTTGTAATGATAAAATAAGTAAGATAAACAAAATAAGTAGTCACAATAATAATGATAATAATATGGATAATTATAATACGTTTGCAAATGTGAATAATTTTATAATATATTCTTCAGATGATGAAGATAATATATTAAATTATTATAATGGTAAAGACGTATTAAATGATGAGATTATGTTCCCTATAAAATTTAATTTTGAAAAATTAAAAAAAAATATTTATGTAATCGAGCATATAGACAAAATATATTATGATACATTTTTAAAGAAAAATCCAAGTGGAAAAAGTGTTTTTATGAATGATGAATCTACTGGTTATTTGAAGAATGATATGGATGACAAATGTGTTGTTGATAATATAAATGTTATTAATCCTTCTAATATGAATACGTTAAGTAATATTTCAAATATTAGGAATGAAAAAATAGAAAATAATAAGAAGAATGAAAAATTAATAAAATCATATCCTACACAATCAAAAAATGTTATGAGTACATTTTCCTTTTGGAATATTGAAAAGGAGACATTTATAACAAAACCTTTGTATGCACATAATTTGAGAAAAAAACAATTTAGTTTATTAGATGAATCTGAAGAAATGATAAGAAATTATTCATCTAATCAATATTCTATAAAATTTGTACCAAGACATTTATTATATGTAATGAGTCAGGTTGCTTCTCGATCCTTTTTTGATCCCTTATATAGAAAGCAGTTATTTTTTCGTTACTAAAAAAGTGGGGGACTGGGTATTATCCTACCATACATAAGGGTGAATGGATATATGTATAAATATAAATATAAATATATATATATATATATATATATATATATATATATATGTATGTTTATATCTTTATTTATTTTATAATTTTCTTGTCTAAATTTATATTTTTTTTTAAATTTGTCATTTACCTTTTTTTTTTTTTTTGTTTTTTTGGTGATTACAAATTTTAAGAATCCGTATAATTAACTTTTTTTTTTTTTTTTTTTTTTTTTTTTTTTTTTTTTTTTTTTTTTTTTTTTTTTTTTTTTTA
>NC_033647.1:59360-63658 GCF_001601855.1 Plasmodium reichenowi | reverse complement strand
TTTTTTTTTTTTTTTTTTTTATTATTATTATATTATTATTCAAAATATAGAACTTTTTATGTGTATAAACATTTATATATGTAAAAAGAATGAACATATAAAATACTATACAAAAAAAAAAAATTGTTGAATAAAGGAGTGGTAATTTTATTATGATTATTTATTGTGTAAAAATATATATATATTTTTTTTCCCTTGTTGTAAACATGCACAATATTTATGTATTATATATATGTATATATTTACATTTATATACATATTTTTTTTTTTTCCGTTTAATTTTGCACACGAATATAAATTTGATAAAAGAAAAAATTGGGCGTTTTATGTAGAAAAGGAAAATGTAAAATACAGTTACAAATAAATAGATGTTATTTTTATATTACTTTTATTTTATTTTATTTTTTTCCATCCATGAAAATAAAATAAAGGAAAAAAATAAAAAATAAGAAAATATAGGATGTTACCTTTTTATATATATAGTAGAAAAATATTTTTTAATTTTTTTTTTTTTTTTTTTTTTTTTTTTTTTGGGTAATTGGTTGCGTGAGTTAAGAATATGTGTACACATATACATATATACATATATATATATATATATATATATATACATTTTTATGTGATGCCTTTTTATTTATTTTTCATTTTGTTGATTTGTTAAACTTATTACTAATTTTTACCTCATAAATTAAGCTCCCATGTAAATATAAGAATATATATATATATATGTATATATATATGTATGTGTATATATATATATATATTTTTTTTTTATAGAATTTCCTTCCTTTTGTTATAAATTGAGAGGTTTTAATTTTTTTTGTTTGTTTGTTTGTTTGTTTGTTCTTTTTTTTTTTTTTAATGATCTTTTTAAAATGTTTTCAATCGAATTAGAAAATCGATCAGGTTATAAAAAAAGGAAAAAAAAGAAATCGAAGAATAAAAGTACTGGTCAGGATAAATTTACGAACAAAGATATTATATCACAAGAGAAAGAAAAAGGACTTGATATAAAATGTGGTCATAATATTCTGAGGGATATACAATGTGATTATAAATATAATATAAATGAACAAGTTAAGCAAAATTCATTGTTCTATTTTAAATGTAAAGAGGAAATTAATTTAAAAGATGGAAATATAATATTGGATGATAAAAATATAACAGGGGATGATAAAAATATAACAGGGGATGTTAAAAATATAACAGGGGATGATAAAAATATAAAAGTGGATGATAAAAATATAACGGGGGATGATAAAAATATAAAAGTGGATGATCAAAATATAAAAGGGGATGATCAAAATATAATTTTTGACGTTGATGAAATATTAATCCATCAACATAATACATCAAATAGTGATATATATATAAATTGTAATAATAATGATATTATGAACAATTCAAATGTACAGCATTATTATAATGATAAAATAAAAGAAAATATAAATAAACAAAATAATAAGTATGTTTTAATAAATGATTATATAAATAATAAATATATTTTATCAACAAATAAGACATGTAAAATAAATAAAGGAAAAAAATTAATTAAAAAAAAAAAAGTAAATAATATTTCTAGGAGGAAGGATCATATATTATATAAATGTCATAATAAGTTATATAATGGAAACGTTTTTTCTCACGATATTAAAAGTGCGGTCAATGTATGTAATTCTTTAACTGTACTTCATAAGAATTATAATATTAATATGGATAATTATTTTGATGATATACATACAAATAATAGCAATATTTATGATATTAATTATACAAATGAAAATGTTATTAATTCAACATGTCGTTATTATCGCATATGTAATAATAACACATTAAGTAAAGATGAAGTTACAAAATCAAGTTCAAAAATTAATTCCCTTTCTTATTTTGATGATATTATTAATGTAAATAAAAATGATATACCTATTTTACATGATAAAGAAAATATAAATATAATAAGTAACAAGGAAAGTTGTCATAAGGATGAAAAGAAGGAAGAGAAAAATATCATGTATAATTCAAATTTAGTAGAAGAAAAAAAACAAAAAAAAATGATTTGGAATTCTCTTAATGTATTACCAATAGATATACTACTTAAAAATGGGCATGATGAAATTAATAAGGAGATATGCAAAAAAAAAAAAAGTTTTTTTAGTCAGAATGATATAAAGTCTAAAATGTTATACAATAATAAAAATTATTCAAAGAGTGAAAAAGTATTATATACAAATAATAAAAACAGTAATACGTTCATTCCTATATTTTTCTTAAATAAGGTAGGAGACAAGTTTAAAAACTCTGAGGATATATATGATATGTATAATAATAAAAAAAATGTGTATATACATGATAATAAGATATATACTAATATGTATTCTAATAAATTAAAACAGAAACATTATTATAGCACTTGTAATATAAATTTATTATATAATAATATAGGAAAGGTATTAGATAATGGTCTACATTTATCGAATAATATGTATTGTCGTTTAAATTCAAATCCACCATATAAGAATATCTCGTTAATTAATAACAATGTTTTTTTTTATAAAAAGAGGAAAAGTAATAATAATAATAATAATAATAGTAACAATAATAATAATAATAATAATAATAGTAACAATAATAATAATAATAGTAACAATAATAATAATAATAGTAACAATAATAATAATAATAGTAACAATAATAGTAATAATAATAGTAAAAAAAATCACGTGATCATTAATAAAAAAGTATCATCTTATAATATTCATTATAAAGAAAGAAAGGATTCGTTTAAAGAGAATTTTTTATTTTTCAAAGAGAAAATTTTACCATCAAAAAAAGGTACTTGTGTTTTTAAAGAAAGACAAAAAGATCCTTTTGAAAAAAGGAATGAACATATTAAATGTGTTTCTTCTTTTAATAATACATCAGATGATATTTCTTCACATTCAAGCATAAATAAGAAAGGAGCTTTTTTTGCTTTAAAAAATAATTCCATAAGGCACATACCAAAAGAAAATAATATAATATATACATATGGGAAATCTTTTCATCATGTGCAGGATAAGGAAAAGATTGTTCTACTTAAAAAAAAAAAAGAAATAAATGATAAGAATACATTTAGTTCTTATTTAATAAACCATAATATAACAACATATACATTACAAAATGGAGTAAATAAAAATTTAAATATGTTAGGAATAAGAGATTCTATTTATAAAATAGATGGAAAGAACAGTATGTTGAAAGAATGTTATAATGGAAATAATGATAGTAATAATAAAAAAAAAAAGAAAAAAAAAAAATTATCTTTTTCATGTGATATTATAAATGATAATATTACACCTTATGAATCAGATAAGGAGAAAAACAATTCTAATAATATTAAGAGTATGGATATATTTAATTATGTAAAAAGAAAAAGCAATCTTTATAATAATTTATCTTCGAACAAGGATCCCATTGTAGATACGCATAATAAAAAATATAATAGTGAAGAATATATAAATATACATAGAACAAATAAAATATATGAATTGAGTAATAAAAAAATTAGAAATTATAAATTGTATAGTATGGATGAAATATTTAAGGTGTCTCTTAAGGAAAAAAAATATATAGATAATATTTCTAATCATATGGAAAGAGTAACATATAAAAATGAAATGATAAATGAAAAGATGAGTAAGATGGACGATATATTATCCCCTTGTGACAAAAATAAATCTTTAAACATTTCTTGTCCTGTTATAATAGAAAATAATATATCAAGAGAAGAAAGTGAAAAAAATTCAAGTGTGATATTAAATAAAAAAAAGAATGAGAATATGTTTAATTGTGTTGGAAGGTTACATTGTCAGATGGGCACAATGAATAATCAAGATAAAATATATGACAAAGGGAATATAAAAATAAAAGAAGACGAAATAACGAAACATGATGAATATATATCAAGGGAAGAAAAAAATAAATATAATAGTAAATGTATTAGAAATTTTGATGACTATAAATATGAAGAAGTGTTGAGTTACTATACGTTGTATGAAGACCAAAAAAAAAATGATATGAACAATATAATGGATATGAATAATGAGGCGATTATTGAAACGATGAATGGTGTTATTAATAATATTATACTGGATAGAAAAGATAATAACAGTAGGAAGGATATGGAGAAAGAGATGGAGAAGGAGATGGAGAAGGAGAAGAAGATGGAGAAGGAGATGGAGAAAGAGATGGAGAAGGAGATGGAGAAGGAGATGGAGAAGGAGATGGAGAAGGAGATGGAGAAAGAGATGGAGAAGGAG
>NC_033647.1:54329-59250 GCF_001601855.1 Plasmodium reichenowi | reverse complement strand
CAATACGATGAACAATACGATGAACAATACGATGAACAATGAAATAAACATTTATAAAAAGAATGAGATATATGTGGATAAGGATAAAGTAGAGATTGTAAATGAGGAGAATAAAGTTATTTACCCATTTAATTACGAATGTGCTGTACATAAAAATATGAATATGTCAAATAATATAAATAAATGTAAAGATGATTATAATAATATGTTAAAAGAGTATGTAGATAATTCTTGTTTTGTTCAAAAGGAAGAGAATATATTTCGACCTTTATTCAATTTAAATAAGAAAGATAAAGTATGGAAACGTTTTAATATAAAGAATAATATTAAGACAATAATACATAATGAAGAGATGAAAAGAATATATGAAACAATTAATAAAACTGTTTTTCCTATTTATAAATTTAATCGAAATGAAAATATTTTAATAAATCATTTAACATATAATTTTCCAAAAAATGATTTATTTAAATTATCATACAAAGTAAGTATGAATAATATAAGGAATTTGTATATTGATAATAAACATATAAATAATAATTATGATTATATGAATAAATTATATAATCAAAATATATATACATTAAAATATCAGGTAGCTAATATAGATAATGATGATCATATATATAAGAAAGGGGTAGGGATGGATTATATAAATATGAATATATCAAAAGAATGTAAAAATAGGAAAGACAAAACATATTTAAGTAAAATATTTCATTATAAGAAGAAAAAGGTTGCACACTTTTTTATAAATGACGAAATTGGTTCTAATGATTATATGTATGATATAAAAAAAAAATATAGTAAGGATGAAAATAATAATAAATTAAATAAAAAGATGAACATATCTATGTCAAATGATGAAGATATAATTACTACGTTAAATAGTGAACATGGAAATAATTTTTCAAGTTGTCAACCGAATTTATTAGAAAAAAAGAGTACTTATATAGATTTGAACTTATATGATAGTAATTCTATGGACGATTTTACAGAAGAAAAATATAATTTTGTTAATAATGAAAATGATTTATTCAATACTAAAAGATGGAAGTTTAATTTCTCCAAGGGTAAAAATCTGCTTAATAATAAGTTTTTTAATGTATCTAATGAGGATGGTGTGTTTTCTTTTTTTAAAAATATGAACCTTTTTAGGGAACTTAATAAATCAAATAATAGCTTAAAACTCGAAAGTGTTAAAAATAGTAATAATAATTGTAGTAATAATAATAAGGGTGATGATAATATTGGAAATATGGATCATATGAACACAACAAATGTTACCATTGTGAGTGATGAACATATATCTACAAAGGGAGATATACACGACGAATCATATTCTAGAGACGATAATGATTGTATCCTTTTAAAATTTGAAGGTAGAAGTAAAAAATACAGTGATATAACCTTATATAATGAGGACAAAAGTAATTTGGAGAATGACAATGAGACTATTAATGAATATGAAAATATATGTAGTAAAATGGATATGAATGAATGGGAAGATAAGGTAAATGGTACATGTAATGGTATAGTTGATAAAGAGACTGAAAAGAATAATGAAAAGAATAATGAAAAGAATAATGAAAAGAATAATGAAAAGAATGATGAAAAGAATAATGAAAAGAATAATGAAAAGAATAATGAAAAGAATAATGAAAAGAATAATGAAAAGAATAATGAAGAAAATAATGAAAAGAATAATGATATAGAAAATAATGAAGAAAATAATGAAAAGAATAATGATATAGAAAAGAATGATATAAAGGATAATAATTTGGGACGAGTGAAAGAAAATATAATTGTTATGAATAATACAAACAATATAGATATTGATAATGATGATGGTGA
Organism: Plasmodium reichenowi; assembly: GCF_001601855.1. Lineage (NCBI taxonomy): Eukaryota > Apicomplexa > Aconoidasida > Haemosporida > Plasmodiidae > Plasmodium > Plasmodium reichenowi. The sequence goes on along the minus strand of NC_033647.1, from coordinate 57,396 downwards.
TAATAACAATAATTACAATAATGTTAGTACTGATGAAGGTATAAATATAATTAAAAACATAAAAAATGAGATGAATGATTATATTTATAATGATAATATTATGATTAAGATAAATAATAAAAGTATAGATCTTATGAATATAAAAAATCAAAAGAATGAACCTTTTTTAAATTATACAAATGAAAAGGATATACATATTAAGAGCAATTCATCATATAAATTAAATGATAAAATGAATTTATTTAATAATAATGAGAAAACAGAAAAAAACAATACTAGTTTAAACGAGTTATTATATAAAAGAAAAGAAGAATTAGATGATGAAAAAATACCTGAATATAAGGATACAAATTTAACAAACAATACCTTTGAAGATATAGCTAAAAGGATTAATTTAATTTTGAATGATACAATTGAATTTTTTCAAAAACATACATATCTTCATAATGGTTATGGTAATGTTCACGTGTGCAAAAAGAACAAGCGGAAATTAGAAAAACAGAAGTTGAAAAAATGGTCCTGTATTTATAAAATTAATAAAATTGTACGTAAAGGGGCCCACGGGGTGGTATTTTCTGCGTGGAGAAGTGAGAATGTTGATTTTTTTAATCATTCGTTTTTTGAAAACTTAAATTCGGAGAATAAAAAGAAGGGATATATCGATGAAACAAATGTTAATGAAAATTATGAGTCTGATAAGGAATATGATAGTGATGAAGATGAGACTGAAAGTGATAATGATGATGACGTTGATGTTGGCAGTGATAATGAAGATGAGCAAAATAAAGAGAATGAAAAAGGTGATGAAAAGGATGGATATGTATTATTAGAAAATGTTAACAAGAATGAACAAATGAATGGGGTAGATAAGAATGAACAAATGAATGGGGTAGATAAGAATGAACAAATGAATGGGGTAGATAAGAATGAACAAATGAATGGGGTAGATAAGAATGAACAAATGAATGGGGGAGATAAGAATGAACAAATGAATGGGGGAAATAAAAATGAAGGAATAAATGAGGAACATAAAAATGAAGGAATAAATGAGGAACATAAAAATGAAGGAATAAATGAGGAACATAAAAATGAAGGAATAAATGAGGAACATAAGAATGAACTAATAAATGAGGAACATAAGAATGAACTAATAAATGAGGAACATAAAAATGAAGGAATAAATAAACTGACCTATCATAATATGAATAAAAATAATATTTCAAATGAAAATAATTATAATGATGACGATTATTATGATGAAGATAATTTGGTATCCCTGAAGATAATAAACTTAAAATATTTAAGTAAAAAGAATAGTTTAAAAAACATTTTGAGAGAAGTAAATTTTTTAAAAATGTGTGAACATCCAAATGTAGTAAAATATTTCGAATCTTTTTTTTGGCCTCCTTGTTATTTAGTTATTGTATGTGAATATTTATCAGGAGGAACATTATATGATTTATATAAAAATTATGGTAGAATATCAGAAGATCTTTTAGTATATATCTTAGATGATGTATTAAATGGTTTAAATTATTTACATAATGAATGTAGTTCACCACTTATACATAGAGATATAAAACCAACAAATATAGTTCTTTCCAAAGATGGTATAGCTAAGATAATTGATTTTGGTTCTTGTGAAGAATTGAAAAATAGTCATCAGTCTAAAGAATTAGTAGGTACTATATATTATATATCACCTGAAATATTGATGAGAACTAATTATGATTGTTCATCTGATATATGGTCATTGGGTATTACAATATATGAAATTGTTTTATGTACCTTACCATGGAAAAGAAATAAATCGTTTGAAGATTACATAAAAACCATAATTAATTCATCACCAAAAATTAACATAACAGAAGGATATAGTAAACACTTATGTTATTTTGTTGAGAAGTGTTTACAAAAGAAACCTGAGAACAGAGGAAATGTAAAAGATTTATTAAATCATAAATTTCTGATTAAAAAGAGATATATTAAAAAGAAACCTAGTTCTATATATGAAATAAGAGATATATTAAAAATATATAATGGTAAAGGTAAAACGAATATCTTCCGAAATTTTTTTAAGAACCTTTTTTTCTTCAATGATAAGAATAAAAAAAAAAAACCGAATAAAATGATCAGTTCCAAATCCTGTGATGCAGAAATGTTCTTTGAACAGTTAAAAAGGGAAAATTTTGATTTTTTCGAAATTAAATTAAAAGATGATGAAAATAGTAGATCCTTGAATACGTTTAATATAAATATATCGAAAGAAAGAGACGACATATCATATTCTTCTTTAAATTTGGAAAAAAGCAAAGAACAGAGTCTCAATATGGTAGCATCTGTTGTCGGGACTGAACAATCCCACAAATGATAAAAAAAAAAAAAAAAAAAAATATATATATATGTTATAAATTAAAATAATTGTTACACAACATAGTATCGTTATATATGTTTTACATTCGAATTAAATAATTAGATCATTATAATTAAAAATGTTTATATATATATATATATATATTTATTTATTTATTTATTTTATTTAATTTTTTTTTTGTGAATTCATGTTTTACACATAAACATTATGTTATTATTAATAGACATATTTGTATATATATATATATATATATATATATTTTCATATTATTCTATTTTTTGCAATTATTAATATTATATTTGAAAATTTTTGTTTTAATTAATTGTTAACATTATATTATTTTATTTTTATATATCTATACCTTCAAATTATTTTACATGAACCAATTTACTAGATGGAGGTTATATAAAAAAAAAAAAAGAAAAAACATATATATATATATATTATATATTTTTTATACCTCCGTGATATTTTTAGAATATACGAGGGATATTTTTTTATACTACAACTAATAGAAAATATTTTTATTAAGGTTTGTTAAATTATTTTTATTTACACATATAAATTTTACTTTATTGTGTGTTTTTTTTTTTTTTTTTTTTTTTTTTTTTTTTTTTTTTGTTTACACATTTTTTTATTTTCCCTTTTTAAAAAAAAAATATTTTTTTAAATGTAATTATTTTTTTTTTTTTT
>NC_033647.1:51206-54229 GCF_001601855.1 Plasmodium reichenowi | reverse complement strand
AAAAAAATATTTATAAAAAAAAAAAAAAAAAAAAATTTTTTTTTTTTTTTTTTTTATTTTTTTTTTTTTTTATATTTAAATTTTTTTTTTTTTTTTTTTTTTTTTTTTTTTTTTTTTTTTTTTTTTTTTTTTTTTGGTTACACACATTTGTATATTCCCATTATATAAAAAAATAATATTTTTACAAGTGCAATTAATTTATTCTTTTATTTGAAATAAAAAGGCTTTTAAATTTTAATTAAATTCTAATTATTTTGTTGAAACTATACATGTTTTGGTAAATATATAGTGTATATATAAATATATATAATATTTCTTTTGTCAAATCAATATAATTTTTTTTTTTTTTTTATAAATATATATTTAAATATTTTTTTATTATATTTATTTTTCTTATTTTTTTCAATTAATAATGCTTTTATAAATATTATAGAGCATGTGTAATTTTCCATTTTTTTTTTTTTTTTTTTTTTTAATTAATTATAAAATAAATGAATGAATAAATAAATAAATATGAATATATATATATATATATATATATATATGTATATATGTAATACCTACACATTATAAGAATTATTTAATTTTCCTTTTTAAAGATTATATAAAAGGGATTATAAAATGTTTTCGTAATAATTCATTTATTGATAATTTTTTTTTTTTTTTTTTTGAAACAAATATATTTATATATATATTATTTCCCTTTCTGCCTTAGAATTTGATTAAAAGAAAAAATTACACATAAATAAATAATAAATAATATATATATATATTATATATTTATATCAATATATTTATTCTTATTTATGTATTATGAACTGTTGTAATGTATGTATTAATAAACTAAAAGAAATTGTTATTCATTTCTTCTCGTCATTAATTGTGACTTTTGAAATTGTAATATTTGATTGCCTAAATATATTATTATTATATATTATATATATAACATTATAATAATATTATTATTATTATATATATTTTTTATTTTTATTTATTGTTAATATAAAATTATAACAATTTTGAAGTTAGAAATGATAAATATAAATTCGTTATATTTATTTGATTATTTCATTTTGTTTTAATTTTCTTTTTTTTTTCTTCTGCATATAATTTATTATAATATAACCAACCCGAATTAAGACATTAGTACTTGATTACTACATATTAATTATTCAATTATATATATATATATATATTTATTTATTTTATGGTCTACATAATATATATGTATATTGTCTCTAAACGTTTAAGTACGTTAGGGTCAGGGTTCATGTTATATTGAATATAATATATATATATATATATATATATAAATATATAAGTATATATATATATATATATTGTAAAAGGTTTTATACTTACCATATGATTACTGTGAGGTTCTCCTCTTTGTAACGCCACACGCTGTGCTCGATATGGTATTCACGTTCAAAAATAAGAAAAAGAAAAAAGAAGCTAGTTCAGATAAAGTAAGCAAAGAATCTTTTAATGAGGAAGATAATGAAAATAATGCGAAGAGGGAAAAAAGCGATTCATGGTATAAAAAAATAATAGAAACTAAAGGAAAAAGTAAAACTAAATATAAAAATGATAATTCCTTAGATGATAATATTAATGAGGACATAATAAATAATAATAATAATAATAATGATAATAATAATGATAATAATAATGATAATAATAATGATAATAATAATAATAATAATAATAATAATGATTGTGAGAATAATAATTTTAATAATTATAGCGATGAAATATCAAAAAATATACATAAAGACAATGAGCTAGAAAATCAGCTTAAGGATACATTAAAGTCCATTAGTTCGTTGTCGAATAAAATTGTGAATTACGAAAGTAAAATTGAAGAATTAGAAAAAGAATTAAAAGAAGTAAAGGATAAGAATATTGATAATAATGATTATGAAAATAAATTAAAAGAAAAAGAAGATTTTGTTAAACAAAAAATTGATATGCTAAATGAGAAAGAAAATCTTTTACAAGAAAAAGAATTAGATATTAATAAAAGAGAAAAGAAAATTAATGAAAAAGAAAAGAATATAATAAAAAAGGAAGAAACATTTTATAATATAGAAAAAGAGTATTTAGAAAAAAATAAAGAAAGAGAAACGATTTCTATAGAAATTATAGATATTAAAAAACATCTAGAAAAACTAAAAATAGAAATAAAAGAAAAAAAAGAAGATTTAGAAAATTTAAATAAAAAATTGTTATCAAAAGAAAATGTACTAAAAGAATTAAAAGGATGTGTTAAGGAAAAAAATGAAACCATTAATTCATTGAATGATAATATTATTGAAAAAGAAAAAAAATATAAATTATTAGAATATGAGTTGGAAGAAAAAAATAAACAAATTGATTTATTAAACAAACAAGAAAAAGAGAAGGAAAAGGAGAAGGAAAGGGAGAAGGAAAAACAAAAGGAATATGATACATTAATCAAAGAATTAAAAGATGAAAAGATTTCCGTTTTAGAAAAAGTTCATTCCATTAAAGTAAGAGAAATGGATATTGAAAAAAGAGAACATAATTTTCTTCATATGGAAGATCAATTAAAAGATTTAAAAAATAGTTTTGTAAAGAATAATAATCAATTAAAAGTATATAAATGTGAAATAAAGAATCTTAAAAACGAATTAGAAAAAAAAGAAAAAGAATTAAAAGATATAGAAAATCTATCTAAAGAAGAAATAAATAATTTAATAAACCAATTAAATGAAAAGGAGAAACAAATTCTTGCGTTTAATAAAAATCATAAAGAAGAAATTCATGGATTGAAAGAAGAATTAAAAGAATCTGTGAAAATAACCAAAATAGAAACACAAGAGTTACAAGAAATGGTAGACATGAAACAAAAAGAATTAGACCAATTGCAGGAAAAATATAACGCACAAATGGAAAGTATAAGCATCGAATTAAGTAAAAAAGAGAAGGAATATAATCAATATAAAAATACTTATATAGAAGAAATAAATAATTTAAATGAAAAATTAGAAGAAACTAAT
>NC_033647.1:47793-51106 GCF_001601855.1 Plasmodium reichenowi | reverse complement strand
AATTGAAGAAAAGAATAAAAAAATAAAAGAACTGAATAATGATATAAAAAAGTTACAAGATGAAATATTAGTATATAAAAAACAAAGTAATGCACAACAAGTAGATCATAAAAAGAAAAGTTGGATTCTTATTAAAGATAAATCTAAAGAGAAATTAAAAGATAAAGAAAATCAAATAAATGTAGAAAAAAATGAAGAAAAGGATTTAAAAAAAAAAGATGATGAAATAAAAATTTTAAATGAAGAAATTGTAAAATATAAAACAATTTTATGTAATTTAAAAAAAGATCCATTATTACAAAATCAAGATTTATTATCAAAAATTGATATAAATTCTTTTACAATAAATGAAGGAATGTGTATAGATAAAATAGAAGAACAGATTTTGGATTATGATGAAGAAATAAATAAAAGCAAATCTAATTTAGTTCAACTAAAAAATGAAATATGTTCTTTAACTACTGAGCTTATGGAACTTAATAATAAGAAAAATGAATTAATTGAAGAAAATAATAAATTAAATTTAGTCGATCAAGGAAAGAAGAAATTAAAAAAGGATGTGGAAAAACAAAAAAAAGAAATAGAAAAATTAAATAAACAATTAACAAAATGTAATAAACAAATAGATGAATTAAATGAAGAAGTGGAAAAATTAAATAATGAAAATATTGAATTAATTACATATTCAAATGATTTGAATAACAAATTTGATATGAAAGAAAATAATCTTATGATGAAATTAGATGAAAATGAAGATAATATAAAGAAAATGAAAAGTAAAATTGATGATATGGAAAAAGAAATAAAATATAGAGAAGATGAGAAAAAAAGAAATTTAAATGAAATTAATAATTTAAAGAAAAAGAATGAAGATATGTGTATTAAATATAATGAAATGAATATTAAGTATGGAGATATTTGTGTAAAATATGAAGAAATGTCACTTACATATAAAGAAACATCTCTTAAATATGAGCAAATTAAGGTGAAATATGATGAAAAGTGTTCTCAATATGATGAAAAGTGTTCTCAATATGATGAGAAATGTTTCCAATATGACGAAAAATGTTCTCAATATGATGAGATACATAAGAAATATGGTCCTTTATTAAATACAAATATTAGTAATAAAATTGTTGATTCAAAATTGGATAGAAATAATAATGAAATAATTTCAGTAGATAATAAAATAGAAGGAATTGCGAATTATTTAAAACAAATATTTGAATTAAATGAAGAGATCATACGATTAAAAGGAGAAATAAATAAAATTAGCTTATTATATAGTAATGAATTAAATGAGAAAAATAGTTATGATATAAACATGAAACAGATACAAGAACAGTTAATTTTTTTGGAAAAGACAAATAAAGAAAATGAAGAAAAAATAATTAATTTGACTAGTCAATATTCTGATGGATACAAGAATAAGAGTGATGAATCTAAATTATGTGTTGCACAATTTGTTGATAATGTTAATATATATGGAAATATATCCAATAATAATATAAGAACAAATGAATATAAATATGAAGAGATGTTTGTTACGAATATAGAAGAGAAGAATGGTATGCATTTATCAAAGTATATTCATCTATTAGAAGAAAATAAATTTCGATGTATGAAAATAATTTATGAAAATGAAAATATAAAAAGTAGTAATAAAATAATTGGATTGTATAATTATTCAAGGTATTACGGGTTAAGAGAAGATTTGTGTAAAGAAGAAAACGTTCCTTCGAAAATAGGAAATATATCTAATAAAAATGAAAATAATAATAAGAACAACAACAATTGTGATGGTTATGTTGGTGGTGGTGATGTTTGTGGTAATGCTCGTGGTGGTGATGTTCGTGGTAATGCTCGTGGTAATGCTCGTGGTAATGCTCGTGGTGATGCTCGTGGTGGTGATGTTCATGGCGATACTCATGGTGATGGTTATGATGAGAAGGTTACAATAGTTTTATGCATTATATTAAATGAAATAATAAAATTTTTATTTTTAAATGACGAATATGTATTATTATTTGAAAAGATTCATAAAAATGTTTGGAAACGAATGTATATCCCAGAAGAAATAAAATTTTTTATTCTAAAATATATTACCCTGTTAAATAACTTGAGAGATTATATAATAAGTGTACATAATAATATGAAAAATGAAAAATATGATGAATGTTGGTTTTTATTTCAACATTATTTTGAAAGATCGAGTGATGTAAGAAAAGAGATGGTTCATTTCTTATTAGAAAGAAAGAGTCAAGAAAATTTAATATCTTTTAAAAGTAAATTAAAAAGTAAAAAAGAAAAAATGTTAACAATGGACATATTGAATTTTAGTAAAGAACATATGCAATTAAAAACTATAGCTCATCTAAGAAAAGAAATAAATTATGAAAAACTTTCTAAGGATACCTTAAATAGAGATTATAATTTATTATTATATAAATATCAAGAATGTGTAAGTAAATTAAAAAGGGTAAAAAATTTAATGAAAGAAATAAATCAAAATGTATTTATAGAAAAATATGATGATATAAGTAAAGAATTAGATAATTTTTCAGATGGATATAATGAACAAAATGAACAACATGTAATGGATCCTATTTTATTAAATAATAATAAAAACAAAAATAACAAATTGATAACTGAACAGAATCCTATAATTAATAGGTTAACTAATTTTACACAAAATAGACATTCAAAATATAAAAATAAAATAATGGATGAAGTAAAACAAAGAAAAATAAATAATACAATGAATAATACAAATAAAAATAGTATTAATATTCTATATAATCATTATGAAAATTTAAATAAACCAAACTATAATGATAATATAAATAGATTAAATTCATATCATCAAAATGTACATATTGCAAATTCAATTCATCATAGTAGAAATCAAAATAAAAGTTTTCTTACGAATCAAGCAAATAGTACATATAGTGTTATGAAAAATTATATAAATTCAGAGAAACCAAATTTAAATGGAAAAAAGAGTGTAAGAAATATTTTTAATGAAATTGTCGATGATAATGTAAATAAAACGTTTGTTCATAAAAGTGTATTTTTTTAATTATAGCATAAAATTAAAAATGTGAAATAAATTATGAAGCCTGGAAAAGGTAAAATAAGGGAAATTATATGTAACTATTTGGAAATACATAAATATATATATATATATATATATAACATTTTGTCGAATTTTTTAATTTTTTTTATTCTTTTTATTCTTTTGATTTCTTTTATTTTTTTGATTTTTTGATTTTTCTCATTTTTTCATTTGTTTCTTTTTTTTTTCTTTTTTTTT
>NC_033647.1:36555-47693 GCF_001601855.1 Plasmodium reichenowi | reverse complement strand
GTTCTGTTCTCTTATGTTGTTTTTTTCTTTTCTTTTTATTTTTTTTTTGTGTGTATATTTACTTATATATGTTGAATAAAAGGTTATAATAATATGCATATGAAGAAAAACTAAATAATACATATTATTGTAACCTCCTATACAATTATTCAATAAGAAACAATGATGATCATATCTGGATATACAAGAAGAACAATATGAACAATGCTTACTTCTAGCAGGTCTTATAGGGTTAAAAGGAAAATATAAAAAAGGGAACATAAATGAATTATATAATATTATATTATTATATTATTATATATATATATATATATGTTTGAGAGTAAGGTTGAAATATTGAAATTAAGTAGGATAAATAATAATATTTATGTAAGATTTTATTTATTAACTTATTTATTTTATTTTATTTTATTTAATTATTTATTTATTTTTTTTCTCTTACTTTATAATATTACACGTTTTACATTTAGTGTTGGTGTAAAATATTATTTCGTCGTATGAATAATATTCCAAGTGTTTATCTAGACCATTAAAAGAGATTTTTCCTGTAATTAATTATTTTTTTTTGAATATTATAACAATTAATTATTAAAAATAAAAAGAATAAATAAAATATGTGCGTAAAAGGATTTACCTGGGTCACTTAATGAACATAAAAAGAAAGATGCTATTCCAAAAATAAAAAGGAATATACAAAAAAATCTAAAATTTAAGTGATAGACATATATGTATGTTAATATAATATATCATACGAGAAAATGATACTAGTTTATAAATGTATTTAAAAAAAGAGAGTCATACCTTATATATGGGATTCTATAATATTGATCTAATATGAAATGGGCTACGAAGGAAAAAAGAGTAAAATGAGAAGTAAACAAATATGTATGCATAAATATAAGTGAATAAATAAATAAATAAATATATATATATATATATAGTAAACATTTTTTTTTATTATTTATTTTTTTAAATTGTAAATGCCAAAATATCTTTGCTTTGGACAATGGCTTCTTTTTATTTACTTTCAAAATATATTATAAGACAAGCACTAAATAGATAGAAGAAATAAAAAATCTACATTTAAAAATGAAATAATAATGATTACTATAATTGTATGCGTGAATTTATAAATATATTGTACATATTTATCTTTATATTAATCTCTATCTCTATCTTCCTTTTTATTTTTTATTTTTTTCTTGTTTACTTGAATGAAACGAGAAAATTTGTATAAAATCCAATGTTTACCTTCTTTTAGCATGTTCATATTTATATCATGATAAATTAATTAAATAAATAAATATATATATATATATATATATATATTAATTTATACATATTTTTATTTTTCTTAATTTAATTTTTTCATTGTTTTGATTTTATATAATTATCTCTAAAACGATGATAATTAATTTATTTTTTTTGATTTCTTATTGTAAAATATATATATATATATATATATATATATATATATGTAATTCAAAATTTTGGATGTATATTTTTTTTTCAAAAAAAAAAAGAAAAAAAATATTACAAGTAACCCATTATTTCTCTTTTAATATTTAACCAAATTAAAGTGTTTATAATTATGTTAAATCTTGTATAGCAAGAAAAATAATTTTTTTTATTTTTTTATTTTCTTGTTATATATGTAATTGTGTTGTGTGTATATAATTTTTATACTACATTTACTTATTATTGGAAATTCAAAGAGAGTAACATATTTTCTCTTATATATATATATATATATATATATATGTATATATATGTATGATTGTAAAATATAATAGTTCATATTTCTTAAATGGGAGGTGATATATTTCGTTTATTGCCAACCGAAGGTATGTGTAAATAGGAATAATTCATTTATGCTATAAAATTAAAGTTAAACCGGAAAAAAATTTAGGAGAGTAAATTTTTTTTCTGAAGAGTATATATTTGTCTTATAAAATTAAATATCTGTATTATATAAAAATGAACAGTGAATTTTTAAAAAATGCATAGTACGTAAAATTTATTTTTATTATAATATTTAAATTTTTTTTTTAAAATTTTTTTAGCTACAGGTTGTTTAATAAGAATAAAAAATATATCCTGTTTTGACAAAAAAAGTGAAGTAATAAATTTCGTGGGTCATTTAGGTATGAATATTATTATATATATGTTCATTAATTATATTATTATTATTTTTTAAAATATATTAACATGTATACATACATATATATATATATATATATATATATATATTTATATATTTATATTTATTTATTTATATTAATGTTCAGTTGAGATATGTTTGATACATGTAGATTTATTAAAGAATGAAGCTTATGTTTTATTACATTCAAGGGAAGAGGTTTTACATTTTGTGAAACTATATTATGTAATTTGTAACAATATGCATTTTATTGATAAAATCAAGAGAAATATAGAAATAGAAATATATAATGAAGAGGAGGAAAATATATTTTGGAAAGAGAGTAAAAAGAATTGTACTAAATTTAATATTTGGTAAAAAAATAAAAAAAATATATATTTTTATTTAAAAATTTTTTTTTTTTTTTTTTTTCTTTAATATTTATTTATTTGTTTATATTTATTTTATTATAGTTGTAAGGGGCACAAATAATACAAGAGATAAATAAAATTTAAAAAAGATAAAAGGAATGTGGGGTGTATATGAAATAATAGAAAATTTTTTTATACAAATAATATGAAAAATGTTAAAAAGACAAAAAAATAATATATATAATAACAAATATGTAGTAACAATAAATTAATAAAACATATAAATAAATGGATTAAATATTATAAATTGCTTTTTTTTTTTTTTTTCAAACTAATTAACAAAAATATATATATATATATATATATATATATATATATATATATAAGATATATGTACATATTATTAAGTTTTTCAAATAATACAATATTGAAGATGCTTAATAATATTATAATATATATGTTTGATATTGTATATATTATTGAATAAAAATTAAAATAATTTTTTATATTAATTATTAATATATATATATATATATATATATATATATATGTTTTATTTATTCTTTTATCATTTGACGTTTCTTGATAACACGTTTAAGATTAAATTAATTAATGCCTCGCTACTTTGTTTTATATCATCATGTTTGTTATTGTTTTTATTTGTACTAGGTTTATTACAATGAGATATTAAGGAGTATAGAATATCAGATGCCTTTTTTATATGTAATAATGAACACAATTCATTTTTTTTCATACTATTAGAATGTTGGATATAATATAAAATATTTTCAATATCATTATTTGTATATGAATTTTTATTAATTAATTGTAAGATAACTTGAGGGTTATAATTATAAGAAAATAATAAGGGAGCTGTTTTAATATTATTTTTTAAATCATTTAATATAGGTTTGTTTGTATTGTCATCAATTTTATAATCTAGATAATCATCATATAATTGAAAAGCCATACCTATGTGTAATCCTAAATTAAAACATAATTGTATAATAGTATCATTTTTAAATGATAGAATGGCTATACATGCAAATAAATGAGAAAAAAGAGAAGCTGTTTTATGATATGATTTAATTAAATACATTTTGAGTGCTTCTTCAACATTATTAAATTTTAAATTTCTTTGTAAGAATTCTCCTTTTATTAAACTCTCGACAACATAAGAGAAACGTCTACAAATTTTTGGTGAACCCGTACCAGCAAAAATAGAACTAGCACGTGCTAAGAGATAATCCCCTGATAATATTGAAATTTTATTTCCAAATTTTTTATGTAATGCTATGACACCTCTTCTTTTATTTGAATCATCTATGACATCATCATGTAAAAGAGAACCCATGTGTATAATTTCTGAAGCTGCTATAATTTTACATTGATTATCTAAGACTGTTTTTTCACATATATTTTTCTTTTGTTTTATTTTCAAGTTGTATAGTTTTAATTTATTTGATAAAGAATTGGGCGAGAGTTTATTTGATTTGAAAAAGTTTCTTTGGATATTTCTATTTTTAAAATTTGTTTTAATTTTTGAAACATTATCTATATGGTGTAATATATTTTTTAATAGGATACTTAAGATAACCCTAAATCTTTTTCCTTTATATAAATAAATATATGTAATAAATTCATCAATGTTTTTATAATTGGTTTTAATAATATTATATATATATTCATCAATATTTTTTATTTTACTTTCACATAAGGTATAAGGATCAATATTTGTTCTTTCTTTATTAAAATAAGAATGTAATAAATCTAATTCACGATTTACTTTATCTTCTTCATATTGTAAAACATCCATACATAATAAAACTTCTTTATGCATATTTTCTGTATGAAATACATTATGTTTATCTTCATATTGTTTTTTTTTTTTTTGGTTTGTATCATGATAAATATTATGATTATTATTGTGACTACTATTATTAATAATATTATTATGGTTATTTATTTCTTCGTTTATTTTTTGTCCTCTAAATTTTATAAACGATGATTTTAATATTTCTATAAAAACATTGGACTCCTTTCTACTATACAAGTTGTCATTTTTTAAAATGCTGGTTTCTTTTACTATGTCTTCATTTTTATTAATTATTAAAGGGTTCAAATATTTCGCTTTGCAATAATTTAAAAAGCTTTTAATATTATTTCTTTTACTTAGGTGAACCATTTTGTAGAATCCGAAAGACGATTAATATGGAATAATACGCGTACACACATATATATAAATATTAATATATATATATATATATATATTGTGTATATTTAAATGAATTAATTAAAAAAAAATATACACCTTTTTATTTTTTAAAAGAAAAATAGCATATATACATATATATGTGTACACTGTTACATATTTTCAAAATATTGTTATCAACATATATATATATATATATATATAAATTTATATATAATATATTATATATGTATACTATTTATTTAAATTTTCCCTATGTAAATATGTTAGTACATTTGTTTTACATGTTTTAAATTTACATTATATACTAAAATTCATTTTTTATAATATATAAAGGCAAATGAAATATTAAAGAAATAAAATAAAAGAGGTACATTAAAAATTTCAAAAATCATTTAAGGTAATATTAAAGATTATAGTCTCTTACATATTTATTCATTTAAATATATAACTTGAGTTTAATATAATAAGAATGTATTTACATAAATTAAATAATATTGTATACATATTCATATGTTTCCATTATATTATGTAAGATTGCCATTTTTTATTTTATATTTTTTAGAATTAATAAGTTTTTGATTTATATATATATATATATATTTTTTTTTTTTCTTAGTCTTCTTTATTTGTTATGTATATTTTTTTCTTCATAAAAGTTTGTGTTGTATGGCTTAGTACAATATGTGTATGCATTAATAATATATATCAATCCATATCATTTTGTAAAAAAAAAAAAAAAAAAGAAAAAGGAAAATGTATGAATTGGTGTGAAATTGTATACATAAAGATATATATATATATATATATATATATATATATATATGTTTATATATTTTAAATAAAATCACAAATAAGCTTTTAAGCTTTACAGCTTACATTTTTTTTTTTTATTATTGTTTTAAAAAAATTTCCACGCATAAATATATATATATATATATATATATATATATATATATATACATATATATATATTTAGGAATAATAGAAAAAATATTCTTCACATAATATGTGATATGAATAAAATATTACATAAGTAGGAAATTTTGTTTTGGGTTCTCTTAAGTATATATTATATATACGTATATAAAATATATATATTATAATATAACCTTTTAGAGTTAATATAATTATATATATATATATATATATATATATAATTTTATTACGATCTACCAAAAAAAAATGAAAAAAGGAAATGTAATATAATTTTCTGAACACTTATTAAATGAACAAAATTTTTTAAATGTAAATAAAATGATTTTTCAAAATTGGACGTTTTTTTTGTTGATTTATTTCAGAACATTTATATTATAAAATATGTAATAATTACGTGTTTTAAAAAGTTGTCAATTTTTATACATAATATATATATATATATATATATATATATATATATATATAATATATGAATTATTTGTTTAAGAAGAGGATTATAATATAAAAATATTCTCTTTATTATTATATTTTTATTTTATTTTTTCTTATTTATTTGTTTATTTATAAAATTCTAAAAAGTTGATATCCTTTACAGTATTATTATTGTTAAATTGGATATTGAAAGTGAATGAAAAAAAAATCTGTGTATTATTATTGTAATAAAATATAAATAAATATATATATATATATATATATATATATTTATTTATTTATTTATGTTTTTTTTTTATAATGATGTAATGAAGTGAAAAGAAAGGAAAGAAATGTAATGCTTTAATAATATCTTCCATATCTACATATACACATGTTCTTATAACAATATTAATTGTATTATTTTAATTTGTTTTTAAGAAATTGAACAAGTAATTAATATGTTAAGAGAATAATGTTTGGTGAGAGCAATTTTATGTAGAAATATTTGAACATATATATTTGCACATATATATATATATATATATATATATATATATATATGAACACATATATTTATTATAATTATTTAGTTGTAGAAGGAATATGTTTTTTTTGTATAATAAACTGACTGCTTCGTCAAGAAAATATGATGATATATTAAAGGAGAAAAATGCAGATGTAGAAAAAAAGGATGTAACGTTAAATTTACATGAAAAGAAAAACGTTGAAGAATATAAAAAGAATAATGACGTTTTTAAAAATGAGGAGGATAATTTTTTCTTTGTATTTGATGATAAGGAGATAAATAAATTGAATAAAATAAAAGAAGAACAATGTAATATGAAAGAAAATGAATTTATAAATGAAAAAGGATATATATTGAATGATGAAAATGTTTCTACTATTAATTATATAACTTCATTAAATAATGATATCATTCATTCTAGTGATAAAAATATTTGTACAAATTATAATATTTATCCTTCAAATGGTAATAATAATAATAATAATAATAATATAATACATTCTAACAATAGTAACATTTTTGTAAATGATTCACATATGGAAAATTTTGATGATATGACAGATGAATTTTTTAAAATAGATCAAACTAATTTTAGCTTCTTTCAATTTAACACATCTTTTGAAAATAAGAAAAACATAAATGAAGAAGAATTAATGAAACATACAGATAATATTAACTTATGTGATACAATAATAGATAAAAAAAAAAATTGTAATACATTAAGTGATTTAATACATAATGATAATTTATTTAACGATAATTTGAATATTTATGAAGATAATAATAATAATAATGATGATGTAATATCAACTGATTTGTTCATGTTGAAAAATAATTATAATAAAAATTTTGAGAAAAATGAAATTGATGTAGTAGTAGATACATCTACTACATTTGAAAATATAAATCATGATAACAATGAGAAAAATTTATATAATTTAAATAATCAAATGAGTGATAAGGAATTGTTAAATAATAATAAAGATGATATATTTTATATATATAATAAGTTTCTTATAAGTGAAAATAATATATTGTTAGAAGATAAAGTCCTATCTTTTATAGATAGGAAAATAGAAAGTAATAAGTGTGAAGA
Organism: Plasmodium reichenowi; assembly: GCF_001601855.1. Lineage (NCBI taxonomy): Eukaryota > Apicomplexa > Aconoidasida > Haemosporida > Plasmodiidae > Plasmodium > Plasmodium reichenowi. Next base: position 39,995 of record NC_033647.1, on the reverse strand, counting down.
TTATTGTGTTAATAATAATAATAATAATGAAAGGAATAACCTTTCGGATATATTAGAAAATGCTTATTCAAAGAATTGTGAACCTACAACAATAAATGAGGATATAATATATAACAATTTTGAGGATATGGATAAAATTAGTCATGATGCATTTGATTTTATTATACCTAGTTCATTTAATAAGGAAGAAGATAATGGAAATGAAAAATATCAGAATGTATTCGATAGTAATAAAGACAATCTTGAAAATATAAATGTTGAGGATCCTCCTTTCTCGAATTTTTCAGAAGAAAAACAGAATTTTTTTCAAAATTGTGATATGTCAGAAAATATTTGGTTAAATAAAAAATTTGATGAGCATAATGTTTTTGAAAAGAACGAAAGGTATGAACATAAAAATGTATATGAAAATGAAAATTATGATCAAAAAGGTGTGGACGAATCAAGTGAATTTTTTGAAAATAATGTTTTTTTTTGGGATGACAAAAATAAAAATGTGGATGAAATTAATGATAGAAGGATGGGAAAAATTATTGACAGTGGTGTAGAAGAAAATTGTGGTGTAGAAGAAAAGTTTGATGAAGAAGAAGAAAAGACATATTTTGTAGAGGCAGGGATAAAATATGGTAATGAACTACCACGAAGAAATTTTGAAGAAATAGATGAGAACTATGAAGCAGTGGTAGAAGAAAAATATGATGAAAAAATGGGAGAAAATTTTTTTGAAGAGGTTGAAGAAAAATTTGATGAAAAAATGAGAGAAAATATTTTTGAAGAGGTAGAAGAAAAATTTGATGAAAAAATGAGAGAAAATGTTTTTGAAGAGGTAGAAGAAAAATATGATGAAAAAAAGGGAGAAAACATTTTTGAAGAGGTAGAAGAAAAATATGATGAAAAAAAGGGAGAAAACATTTTTGAAGAGGTAGAAGAAAAATTTGATGAAAAGATGGGAGAATTTTTTGTTGACGAGGTAAAAGAAAAATTTGATGAAAAGATGGGAGAATTTTTTGTTGACGAGGTAAAAGAAAAATTTGATGAAAAGATGGGAGAATTTTTTGTTGATGAGGTAAAAGAAATATATGAAGAAGTACCAAAAAAATATGACATGGAAATAGAAGAAAAATATAGTGAAAAAATAGGGGAAATACATGACGAAAAAATAAAAGATGAGTATGATGAACGATATGAAAAGATACATGATGAGAAAAAAGAAGTAGAGGAATTCTTTTTAATTGCTGATGAAAATAAAGAAGAAAATGAAGATTCCAATGTTGAAATACTCAACATTGATAAGAACAATTTTTATTTTGAAAATAAGGAAACTTTTGAAATTGACGAGAAAGTATCAAAAATGAATGAAGAAGATTTTGTTTATGAAAATAATGAAACCTTTGAATGTGAAGACATATTTTTGAAGAGAGGAGATAATGATGATTCTGAAAATGAAAAAGAATTAGATGAAATAGGGGAGGTAATTAATATTGGTAAATATCATTTGAATAATAAAAATAATTCATATGATGATGTGCATATATTAACACATGATTTTAAAAATGAATTACTCATTGAAAAATATAATGTTGATAATATATGTAGTGATGATAATATATATGATGGTGAGAATATATGTGGTGATGATAATATATATGATGGTGATAATATATGTGGTGATGATAATATATATGATGGTGATAATATATGTGGTGATGATAATATAGATGGTGGTGATAATATATGTGGTGGTGATAATATATATGATGGTGATAACATAAATAGTTGTTATAACATAAATAGTGGTGATAATGTTGAAAATTTATTGAAAGAACACAAAATAGCTTTTAATGAAAGTGAAGAAATAGCACAAGATATAAAAGAAAAATACGAAAAAAGAGATAATGAATTTACTGATTATGTTAAAGAAAATAGTGATATAAGATTTTATAATAAAGGAAAGGGGGAAATGGTGAAAGAATTAATTGGAGAATATTCAGAAAAATATATGGATAATAATATTGAAGACAATGAACTGGTTATATGGCGTTCTAGTATAAAAAATGATAAAGAAAGATTAAATGATGATAATATTGATTTAAATAATAATATTCCAAATGATTATATAAACAATAATAATGAGGATATAAAAAATGTACATGATTCCTTTTCTATAAGTAATAAATATGAATTACATGATATTTATGGTGTATTAGAAAAGAGTATAAGTAGTAATGATATTAAATCTATTGAGGTATGTGTAAAGAAGGAAAACGAAATACATCATAAAAATATAATGAAAAAGAAGAAGGAATTAAATAATGATAATAATTTAAATGATGAAATGTATATGTGTGATATTTCGAAAGATATATTTAAAAATAATGAGTATACAAAACATGTAGATGATATATATACTTTTGATGAAAACAATAGTAATAATTTAATTATAGGAGAAGATGAAGATTGTGTAAGTTCAATGAATTTTGAATATCCTTTTAATATAAGTAAAATGAATACTGAAAGTAATAATATTTTATATAAACAAAATGATAAAAAAAAAACAAATATAAATTCCGTTAAACATCCTATGACATATATAAAAGGTTTTGAATATGCATCCGATAGTATAAATTTTTTAAAAGCTTTAAAAGGGTTACCTCCTTTACCATTTTTAAAATGTAAAGATATGAAACCTTATATGAGGCTTTTTAATATTGTTCTGAAGGTAATCGAGTCAAATGATTATAATGGTAAGAGAAAAATAAAAGTAAACAAAATGTTTATATGTTTAAAACTTAAATTTTTTGATATGATATATGTATTTATATATTTTATATTATATATTTTTTTATTTTTTAAGTAGATAATTTTGTATACGTTTTAATGGGTGATGAAACTGGGTGTGTGTATGTGAAATTATATATGAAGTATAAAGAATATTCTCAAGTAAGTTATAAAAAAGAAATGTAAAATAAAAATAAATGTACATATATATATATATATATATATATATGTTTCTTTGTTTATATATTTAGGTTGACAATACCATTATGTTAGCTAACTGTCATGTTACAGTTGAAAATGGTCATATTGTTTTATCAATGAATGAATACAGTAATATATTTTTATTAAAATATGATAGTATAAAATATGTAAAGAAAAATATAAATTATTCTGAATCAAAATTTGTTGTATTATCTGAATATGGAATTTAAAAATAATAAAATAATAATGTTGTAATAAAAATATTTTTATAAATAATTTGAATAATTAATTAAATATATATTTATTATTTTTTTTTTTTTGTTAATCATATATATATATATATATATATATATATATTTATTTATGTACATGTTTATTTTTTCTTATATTTCTTTTGTTTTTCTAGATGTTTTTTAATATCTATAATTTCTATAGAAATCGTTTCTCTTTCTTTATTTTTT
>NC_033647.1:33502-36455 GCF_001601855.1 Plasmodium reichenowi | reverse complement strand
TGGAATTATTCCATTTTCATATCTCAAAGTTATACTACGCGTCGACAATATAAATAAATGTAAAAAAAAAAAAAAAAAAAAAGAAAAAAAGAAACTAAATACATATTTCAAAAATATAGAATAAAACGTTCTTATGCTATATATTTGATATTAAACAAATTAATTTTTTTTTTTTTTTCTCTCTCTCTTTATATATATCCATTTAATATATATATGTGTATATTTAGTTTTGTTCTGTTATATTATTTAGGATCTGTATATGGTACTAGATATTGATGGGTTTACTGGTTTGGTATCAGTTTTTTTTGTTCCTGAAGTACCTTTTTTGTTGTCTCCTTTGTTATTTTTATGTAAATGAATACCTAAACCTACTGCACCACCAATAAGTAAAGCAACTGCCGAGGCTATAGAACTGTATATCATTATATTTTGATTTCTCTTTTTTATTTCTGCTGGTGTTAATTTTTTGGCTGCCTTTGCTTCTACCATGCTATTGTAATCTCTTGGGGTAATGAAGTTGAGAGCTAAGAGGGCTGCGAAGAAATATAAGATTTTGGAGAGTTTCATTTTGAATAATATAAAATTAAATAAATTATTGATAAATAAATCAAAGGTGGGAGATATGATAAGATTGGTATTAATAAAAATCCAATAAAAACTAAGATAGAATAATAAAGATTATTTATTTTTACAAAAACAAGTAAATATATCTTTTATTAAAAAGGTATAAATAAAAAATTTTATATATATATTAAAAATTATTAAAGAAAAATTCTTTATTAAATTTTAAAAAAAATAAAAATTTTAAAAATTAATTTTTTTTTTTTAATTTTAAAAAAATAAAAAATAAAAATAAAAATTATTTTAAAAAAATAAAATAAAATAAAAATTTTTAAAATTTTAAAAACTGAAAAACAAAAATAAAAACAAAAACAAAAACAAAAACAAAAATTATTATTAAAAAAGTTTAGTAATATATTATATAATATAATATATATAATTTTATATTTGTTTTAGAAAAAAATAACTGTTTCTTCTTTTTTTTATTCTTTTTTATAGAGTTTGTTGTATATCATATTTTAATACAAATGTAAAAACAACACAAAATAAAATAGGTGGATAAAGTAATGTAAGTAAAAATAATATAACTAATTATTATTTATTTATTTTTTTTTTTTTGTTATTTTTTTATATGATTTTAATATTTATTATTTTAATATAATCATAATAATTTTCTTATAAAAATATATTTTTTTTTTCTGTTTATTCATAAAAAAAAGGTATAAAAAATATATAAGAATTATATAAAAAGGTGATATAATTTAAAAATAAACTTTGGTTAGTTTTTAACTATTATTCTTTTTTTAAATAATATAGATATTTATAAATAAAATACCTTTTTGTAATAAAATTTTTTTCAGGTACCTCTATTTTATATTACATACATATATAGATATATTATATATAATATATAACTAAAAAAAATAAAAAGAAGAAAGAAAAAAATGGATATATTTTTTATTCAGTAGAACAATATTTATTTTCTTCTTCAAAATGAAATATATATATATTTTATTTTTTACATATTTTTATGGTCATTGATTATTATTTTTTTGCATGCTTTTTTAAAAATATAATAAAAAAATGCCTTTAAAAAGTAGCCAAAAAAATTCAATGATTTAAATTGTAAATAATAAAATGTTATATATAATATGTAATAATATAATATAGATAATAATAATTATTAAATATATTTTTATAAAATAATAATATTATAATATAAAATTTACTATTATCTCATGTCAAATTATATACATATTATATATATATATATATATTATGTAATATTATATATTTAAATAATGGATGCATTATTAATACAATAATATTAAAAAAAAAAAAAAAAAAAAAAAAAAAGGTGCCAAATGCATCTTTAAAATTAAAGAACATAATATCAAGATAATAGAAAAAATAAAATTTACCTCATTATTTTGTCATAGCATATAGAAATTATATTTATATATAATATAATATAGCAGCGATTATTTTTTTTTATTAATAAAGTTTTTATATTTTATATTTTTTTTTAAAAGTGTTCTTTTTAAATACAAGAAGTTACATAAAAATAAGATGGAAGGTGAAAGGGTACTTATTATAGTAATATAGCCATAAATATATATATATATATATTTATAAATATATAATATAAATATATAGTATAAATATGTTTTATACATTGTGAGGTCTTTTAATTTTTTGTGTATTTATAAATAAATATAATAATAAGGAACTAACTTAAAAGAGTATCAAAAATTTATAAAAAATTTCATATAACTTCTGCATTAATTATTATATTATATAATATATAAAAAACGCAGGTTCTTCTTCTTTTTTATTTTTTTTTTTTATTATATTTATAATTAAAGTATTATTTTATATCTATTTAATATATTTAAAGAGGATTCTATGAATAAAATATATAATATTATATATAAATATAACATTTTAGATGGTTTTAATTTTATGCAAATGTATTTTTTTTTGTTTTTATAAAAAAAAATGTAGAGATTCAAGTATTGTGTTTTCTAAAAATAAATAGTTATATATATATATATATATATATTTATTATGTATGTTTAAATATATGGTATCTTCAGAACACATTTTTTTTTTTTTTTTTTTTTTTTGTGTTTTTCATTTTTTTTATACCTTTGCTTAAATATAAAATTGGCTAATACTATAAGTATATAAATGAAAAAAAATATTATAGAATTAACAAAAGAAAGCTATTCAAGAATATTTACGTCATACTTAGAATAATATGAACAAAATATAATAAATTACAGTACTATAAAATAAATTAATTTAAGAGGCTCACATTTTATTGGAAAGTGTTCTTTATGTGTGCCTTATTCTAAATGAAAGATAATAAATAAATAAACAAATATATAAA
>NC_033647.1:31537-33402 GCF_001601855.1 Plasmodium reichenowi | reverse complement strand
TATATATATATATATATATATATATATATTTATTTATTATTATATAAGGTAGGCTTATAGACTTAATTATAATAAGAAAGATATTTTCTTTTTGATATTGGTTAATCATTAATAATAGATTATTGGTGTGTATTATCAAATTATGTATTGTGATTTTGACTATGTAAATATTGAATTTAATTTATTTGAAATCTATACTTTAACTAGATGTTAAAATTAAATTATATTATAGATGAAATATATATATATGTAAAATATAATATTGCACTATTGAACTATAAAAGTTCCAAGGATATAAAAAATAAAAATGAGGGATGTAACGTAATAATATATATATAAACTATAATTCACATGCTTATTATTACATATAATAAATATAATAAATTATATATATTAAAGGAAATTAAAAAAGAAAAGACATAAAATTATATACATATATATATACTTAATATAGTTATACTTTTTTTTTTTTTTTTTTTTTTTTTGTACATTAACATAAATATTATATGTACAAAAAAACAAAACAAAACTTTGATTAGGATAAAAAATGAAAATAATAATATTGTTTCACAAAATTTTGTTCATTAGAATATTTTGTATAATTTTGATAATTTTGATAATTTTGTATAATTTTGCATTCATTATAATGCTTTGTTTGCATTTGATTGTGGAAGTAAAAAAATTAAATCATTAACTAAGTTGGATATACGATATATAGCTCCAGGTATTTTATCTTTGGGTATGCTAATAAAATTTTTATTAATTTGTGATTCATAGTATAATTTTATTGAATCTAAATTATTAACCAAAAGTTTTTTATCACTAAACGTGTTTTGATATTTTACATAATAATAATAATTTTTTGCTGCCTCCGTTTCTAATTTAAATATATCTTTTAATTTTTTTATATAATACGCTGTTAAATCTTTATCAAAAATAAAGGCACGTAAACGTTCAGTTATACGAAGAGCCATTGATACTTTAATTTCTAATGGTAATTTTAAAGAAAACAATTCATTTTCAGTTTTAGTTATTTCTTTTAATATGACTTCAGTATCATTTAAAGAATTATGTTTTAATTTGTCGTTATTAATTATTTCCATTAAATAGTTTTTTGTAGAATTAAATTCCAGTTCACAAATGTTGTTGATAATTGTAAACAAAGCTTTATCTCTTTTTAACATATCTTCATATTTATAATATACAGGATCATGTCGATCTTGTATATTAACATTATATTTATGACTATTTTGTTTTTCTAATGAAATATTATTTGTATGTCTTGCAGGTGTTTCAGGAGACTTATTATATACATGTTGAATTTGTTTTTCTGATGAATTATTATTTATATGACTTGCTGGTTGTTTTACAGCGGTTGTATTTTTAAAATTCATATGTTCTTTTGTATTGTTATGCATATCATCAACGTGTGGTTCTTGTCCCTTTACAACACCGTGTTTAATATTACGTTGATCTTCTCTTACATGGTTATGAGTTTTGGGTCCCAGCCCCTTTTTTAAGATATAAGGAATATTATTATATGGTTGTTTCTTTGGTATACCTTGTGGATGATGTTTTTTCTGTAGTTGTAAAATATGATGTGGATTATGATTTTGCTGTTGTTTTATAATATGATATGGGTGATGATTCTGTTGTTCTAATGGATTATAGTGCGGGAAATATTGTTGTTGTCCAAATGCCATATGATGTGGATTATGATTTTGCTGTTGTTTTATAATATGATATGGGTGATGATTCCGTTGTTCTAATGGATTATAGTGCGGGAAATATTGTTGTTGTCCAAATGCCATATGATGTGGATTACGATTTTGCTGTTGTTTTATAATATGATATGGGTGATGATT
>NC_033647.1:29593-31437 GCF_001601855.1 Plasmodium reichenowi | reverse complement strand
GTCTTCTTCAGTTTCTTCTTTGTTTTTTTCTGATTCTTCTTTGTCTTCTTCAGTTTCTTCTTTGTTTTTTTCTGATTCTTCTTTGTCTTCTTCAGTTTCTTCTTTGTTTTTTTCTGATTCTTCTTTGTCTTCTTCTGTTTCTTCTTTGTTTTTTTCTGATTCTTCTTTGTCTTCTTCTGATTCTACTTTGTTTTCTTGATCATCTGTAGCTTCTTCATCACCTGTAGCTTTTTCATCATCTGTTCCCTCTTTGTCTTCTTTTTTGTCGTCTTTCGTTTTTTCCCCAACTTTTACTACTTTTTTATCATTTATTACTTCTTCAACTTTTATTAATTGTACATCTTTTACTAGCTGTTGAAGGTTTTTTTCTTTTTCATCTTTTGTTTCTCTTTCTTCTTTTCTTATTTTTATTTCTGCTATATTAGTAGTATCAGTTTTTTCTATTCCCCCCTTTTCTTCTTTAATATTTTTGTGGGATTTCAATTCTTTTCCATTATCATCTAATATCTCAATTCTTTCTTGTTTATATTTACTTTCAGGTATATGATTTTCTATATTTTGGTTTTCCTTCTTATATTTATAATTTTCTTTTGTTCTCCTTTTTTCAGAACGTTTCTTATCTCTATTCTTTTTGTTCTTTTCCATAGTGTTTGTAGTTTTTTTTCCTTTGTTATTATCAATTTGTGTATTCTCATATTTCATTTTATTCATAGAATCACTATATCCTGATATACTTTCTATATTAAAATCTGTTTCGTCAATATCATGTTCTATTCCTCTATAACCATAATATAGTTGATCTTCTAAATCATCACTACTATAATCCGTTTCATCCATAAGTTCATCTATGGGTCCAAAATATATATCAAAAAATTCTGGATAACTACGTGGAAATTTATTGCTTTGATTTTTGACACAATTCTGTGGTTTTTGTATTGATTTTGGAATATAATTATTCTGTTCATTGTTTCCCAATAATTTATTACTTACTATATTTTTTTTATCCTTGTTTTGTTTATTTTGTTCATCTTCTTTATTTTCTTTATTGGTTAATTGAATATTATGAGGAAATTTCTCATGTAAGGTACTTGGAAAATTATTCGTTTTTATTATTGTATTTTTTATTTCTTTATTTATATCTTCATTTTCTTGTGATTGTGTTTGAGGGGTATTAATAGTTGATGCCCACAATTGTAAATTATCCCCATACGTATATTTTTTTTCTTCAAAAGAATCTTTGTTTTGTGATAAAAAGGGCTCTGGAACAGACACTACATTATTATTTTTAGTTATGAAATTTAGAATTACACCGATATATATTAATATAATATATTTCTTTAACATTCTCTTATTATTATTTAAATTAATAAAAATAAAATTAATTTTATATAACAAATTTTATATTCATGTATATATATATATATATATATATATATATATATATATATGTATATATATATATTATATATATTTATATTAAATGCATGTGATTACTTATATAAATATAATAATTAAATTCTAACATATAAAGATTGAGAATACATATGTTTTTAAACAGATATATAATATATATATATATATTAAGAAAAGATAACAAGAGCAGAATAAAACATTAAAAGTACACATATACATATATATACTACATATATATATATATATATATATATTATATATATACTTTTTTTTTTTTTTTTTCTTCTTTTTTATTTATTCTCTAATTTCATGTCAGTTTCCATTTTTAAATATATATATCACATATATATTTTCCCTCTTTTCATTTTTTTTTTATTTTTTTTTTTTCTTAACTCAGTCTATTAATAATAATCACCAATTTATAAAAGAAG
>NC_033647.1:25825-29193 GCF_001601855.1 Plasmodium reichenowi | reverse complement strand
ATTTTTTATTTTAAGTACTATATTATATTTTATATATAAATACGAAGCATTTATCTTTCTTAAAACTTATATTAAAAAAAAAAAAAACTCAAAAAATTTAAGGATAACATAGATATATTATGTATACGAATGTTTACATTAATTTACGAACTTTTAAAAGTTCTTATATATAATATATAATAAAATTAATATATAAATATATTTCATATTAATATATATATATATATATATATATATATTTCTAATATAAGAATTTATATAAATTGCATGTTTAAATAAGTAAATCTATTTTATTCCTAATATATATAATATATATATATATATATATCATAAATGATACTTTTTATAAATGGAATGGTTATGCTTTTTCTCTTTAAGGTGTACAATAATATAGTAACCAAAAAAAATTATTCTGTGTGCATTATATTTTTAATCATAAGTACCATATCTACCTATATTAGATAAATAAAACAAAATATAATAAAAAAAAATCAATTAATTTAATGAATAAATAAATAAATAAAAATATATATATATATATAATATTATGGATTCATTTTTTCTTTGGATTAATATATAAAATTATGGGGAAATTAATATAAATCGGATAAACAGAAATATATATATATATATATATAATATATATATTGTATACATATTACATTTGATCTTATTTTTGCATACTATAAATTATATATATATATATATATATATATATATATGTATTACAAAAGTGTTTTATTACTTATATTACTAACTAATATATGTTTTATATTATATTATATTATATTATATTATATTATATTATATTATATTATATTATTATTTAAAGTATTATTTTTTGTATTTATATACATATCCTTTTATTAAAAATGGAAAAAAAAAAAATTGACCTTTTCTATTAAGAAAAAATTTAATATTTATATTAATCAATTCTTTTAATTCATTTTATTTGTTTTTATTTTTGTTTTTGTTTTTGTTTTAGTTTTAGTTTTAGTTTTAGTTTTTGATTTTGTTTTTATTTTATTTTTTTTTTTAATTTTTTTGTTAATATGCTTTTTAATGAATTTAAAATGTATATATGTTAAAATTTATTAATACAAAAATGTATTAATTTTTTGAAACAATATATATTATATATATGGATATTACATAAATGGTTTATTTATAATATTTATTATTAAAAACAAACAAAAAGGTAATAAATAAACAAACATACAAAGAAAAGAAAGAAACAAATAAATAAAAATACAAGAAAATAAAGAAATAAGAAAAAATAAAAAGGAACAAATGTGATATAATAAAACTGTATGAAATATTATAATAAAAAATGGTGATTTATGTATTAATATAATAATTATTTTTATATTTTTGAAATAATGAAACAAGAGTAAAAAAAAAAAAAAAAAAAAAAAAAATTTATTATATATATATATAAAATATTACAATTGGTATTTTTTTATTTTGTGTAAAGTTCTTTGTGATTGTAATAAAATATTTTATATTCCGGAATTATGGAGTGTAAGTATTTTGTAAAATAATATATAATATTTTGATTTTAAAATATTTATAAAATTTATGTGTACAAGAAGAATAATATGTTTAACAAATTGAGTAGATGTGTTGTTATAGGTTCATAATTTTTCTAATATAATTTTTGCTTAAAAGAATATATATTTATATTTTTTTTTTGTTTTGTGAATGTGTATATTTTTCTTTTTGTTCGTCTTTTCATATGGTATGTATAAGAAGTGGCATATTTTACCTTTCTCGAATTATGAATTATATATATTAATTATAATAATTACTTAAAAAAAAAAGAAAAGAAAAGATTATTTATTGATTATATGAATTATTATTTATAGATTTTTTAAGAAACAATCCAAGTTTTGATATATTTATTTCCTTTTGAAAAATTTGAGAAATCTTTTTTTGAAGAAATTATCTTCTGAAGGATATTTTTTACGTTCATATTGTTCGCACACATTTTTTACTTTATGTTTCCATCTTTCAAAAACAAAATTTAAAAAATAATTATAATCATGAGAAGTATTAATAAACCATTTCTGAATAAAAGTTTCCTTTTCAACTATAGATACATGTGGTTCATTTAATTTATCATTAATAAATTTATAAACGTTTTCTAAATAAAGTGCCCATTTACTTTCCCACATAAAATCTCTCCATTTATGATTCATATTATCTGTTTTAATCAAATATTTAACTTCCATTTGTTCTAATAATAGTTTCCATATTTCTGTTACCCTTACAGTTAAATTATGAACTTTTTTGATTTCTTCTGAACATGTAGAATATGGTATTTGTTTTTCAGTAGGTAAATCTAATCTCTCATAACTTTTTTCGTTTAAGGTTATTTTGAAATCTTGTTTCCATATAACATCTTCTTTTTCAACAATTATTCTTTGACACATATATTTTTTTTCTCTTGTAGTGTTTTTTATACTTTTCTTCACATAAAAGCTGCAAAGGAATATGTAACATAATACTATTTATGTTATAATTATTATGGTATATATTTTATTTGTATGGATAAATAAAGTTACCAATATGTTCATATTATATATATATATATATATATATATATATATATATATATATATTTATCATAGGTATAAAATTTCATGAGAAATTAATAAACATCATTTAATCAGTTTTTATTTATTCAGTTTACTTATCATTGTAGGAATAATTATTTCTCCATAATAAAATTAATAAAAGTATAGAATAAATATAATCTTTAAATATATTTTTTCTTTTATCCTTATCATCTACTTTCAATGTTAGAATATATAAAAATGGTGTAAAAAAAAAAAAGATATTACACAATTGTTTTTTACATTTTGTTTTTGTACATATATCATTATGAAAACACATATTTAATAAAATATGCATTTTTTCTTTTTTTTTCCTTAATAAATCATAAACGTTTTTTAGATATATACATATATATATAAAATATATGCATATCTATGTGGTTCGAATACACAAAAAGTATATTTAATGAATCATTATAATATGACATTAAATTTATTCTTTTATTATTATTTTTTAATTCAACTATTAAAAAGAAAAGTTGTATAAAATAAATCAGCGATATTATAGTTTAACAATACAAAAAAAAAAAAAAAAGGGGGGAGGAGGAAAATATATATAATATGTATTAGATGTATAGATAGGTTTAATTGTGTTAATATATGGATTCTAATTACTGCTATATATTTTTTTATATATATTAATATTTAATTAAATTATTTATATTGTTTATTATAATTTTTTTTTTTTTTTTTTTTTTTTTTTAAAACTAATTTTAGTAATTTTTTATTTTTGTATTTTTTAATTTTAAAACT
>NC_033647.1:19221-21721 GCF_001601855.1 Plasmodium reichenowi | reverse complement strand
ATTTAAATATACAAAACCAATAAGTGTTTCTCATATTTAACATATATATATATATATATATATATATATATATTTGTACCATTTGTTTATAAATATGTAATGTTTTATATATTTTTCCCAGCACTTTCCTTTTTTGTTGAATTCATTAAAAATTCTACACATTTAATAAAATAAAATTATTCATAATTAAATTTTATTTGTTTAAAAAGTTGTTTATATATATATATATATATATGTTTATATTTATTTAATTTTTTTGGATATATTTTATAATTGTTATATCTAATTTATTTTATTTTTTATTTATTCATTTAATTAATTTTTTTTATATGTTTTTAAGATGTTTCATTTTTGATATGATATATATAGTTATATATATATATATATATATATATATATATATATATATATATATATAATATTTGTATTTATTAATTTTTTTTTTATTTGAAAAAGTAGTTTTTCTTTTTTATATTTTTTATTAATCATTTTATATTTAGGTTTACTTTTGTTTTTTTATTTTTCCTTTACATACTCTTTTAACTCATATTTTCACATGTTTTTTACTTTAGTAGATAAAACTTTATAAGACCCATTTTAAATTGTTTTAAGAAAAAATAATAATATAAATTCAAAAATATATGATTATATATATATATATATATATATAATGAATACATAAATTCTAAAATGGACAAAATATTTATAAGTTCAATATTAATAAACATATTTTGAAAAATAATAACAGTACAAAAATAAAACCACATAAATATATATATATATATATATATATATTTTATACGCATGTAGTTATTATGTGGTCTTAAAAATATGTTTTAAAACAAAATGAGATGAAAATTATATAAAGTATAGTTTATATTAAAATATGAGTATTAATCTGAAATAAAAAAAAAATAAAAAAAAAACTAAAATTTTTGCTCTTATTTATGGTTTTTCACATATCAGAAGTATAAATAAAATGGTTTTATTTTATTTTCATATGAAGCATTGAATTTTATTTTAAGTTTTTTTTTAATAGAATTTTTTGTAATATAATAAAATTATGAAAGCTATATAATTTATAAAATAAAATTAAAAAAAAATATTTATAATTGTCAATAGGTAAATATATTTTTATAAAATTTATTTTATTTGGTTGTATAAAAATAAATAAATAAATAAATAAATAAATATATATATATATATATATATATATATTTAAAAAAAAAATTGATCGTTCATATGTAGAACATTAATCATGTAAAGTAATTTTTTATTTTTTAATTATAATTTCTTATGTAAAAAAAAAAAAAAAAAAAAAGAAGAAAAAGACAGAAAAAAACAATAAAACGGAAAAAAAAAATTCATATTTTTAAATAAATATAAGAATACATATGGGATATATACATATATATATATATATTTATCTATTAATTTCATGTTGTTCTTATTAATATATATAATTTATATAGCAAGTGAATATAATTATGTGGTTATGCAAAAGGGGACTGAGTGTTAATGATACAACTAAATGTGATGTTCCATGTAAAGATTTTTACATGTTATTTTTAAGTAATAGAAAAGGGAAAATTAAATGTGGAACATTTTTTGGTTATATCTTTTTAAGTAAATTTATGAAATTGTCAATTTCTCTTCTTTTACTTGCATTAATTCAGGTATGTTAAAAAAAAAAAAAGATGATAATATATATATATATATATGTGCATTAATTTATACTTATTAATTATATATTTTATGATATTTATAGAATATACTATTAAGCAATGTTTCTTTAATTTCTGGATCACACTTATATAAGAGAAATTCAAGAAAATTTGCTGAGGCATATATGAAGGAATCTGGATCAGAAAAAAATGTATATCTTTCAAATAAAAATAAAGAAATGAATATGAACCAACAATCAGATAATAAAATGTGTGATGAGTGTGATGATATAAATCAACCAGGAGATGTAAATAAAAATGACAAAACATCAAATGATCAAGCAAATTCAAGTGATTCAGATTGTGAATCCTTACCATTTGGATTAAAACCTTCAGATTTAAATAGAAAACTTACAGAAGAAGATTTAGAAAGAATGATAATAGATTTACCAGGAAAATTAGAAAGGAAAGATATGTATTTAATATGGCATTATAGTCATATTTTTTTCAGAGATAAATTTAATAAAATGAAAAATTCGTTATGGAGTATTTGTGGGAAATTAGCTCATGAACATGAGTTACCATTCAAAATTAAAATGAAGAAATGGTGGAAATGTTGTGGTCATGTTACAGAAGAATTATTAATAAAAGAGCATGAAGATTTTAATTCTATATATAATTATATTAATAATGAATCATCATGTCGTGAACAATTTCTTATATTTCTTGATATGATAAAGCATTCATGGACAAGATTTACTATGGAGACTTTTATTAAATGTAAGATTTCTTTAGAAAATAGCATGGGAAATGTTACTAACTAAATATATAAATAC
>NC_033647.1:15219-18866 GCF_001601855.1 Plasmodium reichenowi | reverse complement strand
AAAAAAAAAAAATATAACTAAATTAAATATTTTTATTTTTTAAATTTTCAAAAAAAAAAAAAAAAAAAAAAAAATTTTGTAAATTCGTGATTTTTATGGTTTTCTAAAATTTTTTTTTTTTTTTTTTTTTTTTAATTCGTTTAAGTAGAAAAGTTATATACATAAATTTATTATTAAATATACATGTGAATATGCTAAATTAGTTGCCTTATTATTCATCTTCATTTTGATTTTTCAAAAAATCTAGAGATTGTTTTAATATATTCTGCACCCTTAGAAATTTGTATATTCGTTTTGTTATAATTATATATGTATGTTTAAATCAAAATATTTGTAATATATATATATATAATGTTTTAATTTGTGAAATTTCATTATGTAATTTAAAAATTTTTTTTAAATGTTTTTTCGAAATGGTAGGTCTCATATATATATTAGTGTTGTGAGTGTGTAGTATAATTTTTTCCTTAATATATATTATACATAAATATATATATATATATATATATATTACATATAATAGTTTGTAAATATGAATAATAAAACTATATTTAAATAATTTTTTTTTTTTTTTTTTTGGAGAAAATATAAAAAAATCCTTTATTTTTTTAATTAAGATTTCAACATATATATATTATATATATATTACATTTTTTCTAAAAAAAGTTGTACATCTTATTTATATTATTTTGTTTATCTAATATATTGTATTGTTTATTCAAAAAAAAAAAAAAATAGTAATGATTTAAAAAGGCATTTGATATCTAATTTTTATTAAAATGCTCAAGGAATAAGGTACAAGTATATTTATTATTAATTATAATTTTGAAAATATTGATATATGTATTATTCCTGTTTTTATTAAAAAGTCGAAGAAATAGAATTTCCATAGTTATAAAAATTTATACTTTTTAATTAATGAAATTTTTTTTTTTTTTTTTTTTAAGAAATAGTATTATTAAAAATGATATTATATATATAAAATATATTTTTTAATTTTTTAATTTTTTCATTTTATATTTTTTTTTTTTTTGTTTTTTTGTTTTTTTGTTTTTTTGTTTTTTTGTTTTTTTGTTTTTTTGTTTTTTTGTTTTTTTTATATCTTTATATTTTAATTTTTTATATTTTTTAATTTTTCTTTTTTTTTTAATTTTTCTTATTTGTATTTAATTTATTCTTTTTTTTTATTTTTTATTAGAAATGTTTACAATATATATATGACATATATTTTTGAATGTAATGTGTATGTTTAAAAAAAATTAAAAAGTTTAAAGTGTATTAAATTGGAACACCATAACTTATAAAAAAAGCAAGGAAAACTATTTAGAATACAATCTGAGCATCTTTAATATTATTATATAAAGATAATTATAAAAATTAAATAGTAAACTTATTTTATAAATAATAAAAAACTATATATTATTTATTATTCATAATATTACATAAATATTAAAGTATATATGTATATATATATATATATATATATTTATTTATTTAATTTTGTATTAAATTAAGTAAAATTTCATGTTATATAAATATTATATATATATATATATATATATATACTATATATATAAAAGTTAATAATTTATATAAAATTAGTATAAATTTTTCTCTAAATATATTTTATAAATAATAACTACACAATATAATTACTTGAGTTAAACTAAAATAGTATATTAATAAGGCATTTTGTTCTTTTTTATATATATAAGTAAAATTACTAATTGTATCATTTTTTTTTAAATAGGATACAGGTACATTTTCATTATAAAAAGATATTATTTTTTAATATTCTGAATTATTATATAAATAAATTATTCTATAAAAATTATGTATTTTATTATTCCTTTAAAATTAAATGACTCCTATCTATTTTAAGTATTTATAAAAAAATAAATAATACGAAATATATAATATATATGTATACATATAATATATATATATATAAACAATATTAACCATTCTAATATAAAGAGGAGAAAAAAAAAAAAGTATACTTAAAAAATTTTTCTATATGTTATTTAGTTGTATTTAAATATAGTATTTTAATTTTTTGTATTTTTTTTTTTTTAAATATAATTATTTTACTATAAGGGACTTATTAATATGTATGATTTTTTTCTTCTTCTTTTTTTTTTTTGAAGAATACATGCATATTTTTTATATTCGTTATATATATTAATTCTCCGTTTGTATCTTTCTTGTTATTTTTTTTCTTGTATCTTTTTGCCTTAACATGTTTATGAATAATCGTTAAAGTAATATATATTTTTTTATTTTAGTGTACCTAAAACTGCATGTAGTGTAGTAAAATTTTACATTAACTTTATTCTTCATACTAGAGTAAATATACATCATAGTATATACTATAGGTAAATTATAATAAATGAGAAAAAACGACAAAATATAACTACTAAATAATTAAAAAAAAAAATAATAATATTATATTATTTCCATGAAATAATAATTATTTCTTTTTATTCTAATAATTTAAAACAAGAAATATAACATATCATCATATAAATATATATTTATATATATTTGTTTTATTTCTCTTAATTTGTTATTAATTATGTAATTTATAAATAAATATTATTAGGATACTATGAAATTTTTTTTATTGGATTTTTTAATTATTTTTTTTATTGTTTTTTGTTTTTTTTATTTACCTTGATTTCCTATTTTTATATAATAAATAAAGTATATATATTTTTTTTTAATTTTTTATAGAAATTTTCCTTTTTTTTTATAATATTCTAATATATACCATAATATATATTTATTATAGATATTTATACATAATGTAATTTATTGTAATTATATGTATTAATCTTTTTTTTTTTTTTTATTTTATATATAAAAAAAATATTTTATATGATATTTTTTGCTGAAAAACAAGATTGAAAAATAGAAAATTTTATATAAGGAGAAAAAATTAGAATTCATTTAAGAATTATTTATAAATTATTTTTTTTATATAAATTTTTTTTTTTTTTTTTTAATTATTGTTTTAATACATTTTTTGTATAAAATATTTTTCGTACATATATTATGCATATTTTGTTTTATTATAATTTTTTTATAATATGCAATATATATATTTATATGTTTATTAACACATTTTTTTTATATTTCATAAATTAGTATATTATATTGGTTTTTTTTTTTTTTTTTTTTTTTTTTAAATATATAACATATATTAGTTAATTTTTACACCTAAAGAAAAATATAATTATTTTCTAAAGGAAAAGTATTATAAAGGAAACAATATATATTATATATTTTACAAAATTTATATATTCGTATATAATAATTAGAGAATGAAAAGTTTTAAGAACAAAAATACTTTGAGGAGAAAGAAGGCTTTCCCTGTTTTTACTAAAATTCTTTTAGTCTCTTTTTTAGTATGGGTTTTGAAGTGCTCTAATAACGTAAGTTCATAAATAATATATATATATATATATGATTATGTGTATTTTATAACTTTGATATATGTGTATATTCTTTATTTTTTTTACCTAATATTTTATATATATATTTATATATTAGTTTATTTGAACAATATTTACTCCATATGTTTATTTCATTTATAAATATATATATATATATATATATATATATATATATATATGTGATGTTTAAAA
>NC_033647.1:12010-15119 GCF_001601855.1 Plasmodium reichenowi | reverse complement strand
TGTATAATCATAGATTTATACAATATGAAATGCAAAAGAAATGTTTTTTTTTCTAAATCATTAAAATTTGGACACATTTCCATATTTATATTTGGAATACTATGTGGTGCAATAAATGTAAGTTAAATATATTAATATTAAATATGTATTTATATTGCACTATGTTACATAATTTTATTTAATATATAAATAAAAAAACATTATGTATATAATATATATATATATATATGTTTAAATTTATATAACATATTAATTTTTTTTTTTTTTTTTTTTTAAAGAAATTATTTATAAATGATGTAAATTCCTATTATTCAGTTAGTAATAGTATAATATATGAAAGACAATTAAGCGAAAAAGACAACTTATCAAATTCACTTCAACAAAATGGGGAACCTGTAGTTATAGGACAATTTTTTTCATTACCAAATGAGAAATCGTTTATTATTTCAGATGATATATTTATTGATGAAGAACAATCAATTGTGAATTTTATTGATAATATAATTGAAGGTTTAGAACAATATATGTTATGGAATAATTACATGGTAATTCCGCATATGAAACAGTATCCACCTGTTTTCAATAATGATAAAGATATAGAATTAAATAATAAAGTTGATAATTTAGAAAGAAATGGAGAAGATATTATAACTGGAACGGAAAAATTGTGGTTAGAAATAATGAAAAATGAAAAAAATAAATTTGCTTCATTAAAGTGTAAACTATTTAATCAATATAATAAATTTAAAAATAAACATAATATACCAAAAGAACAGTATGCAAAAGGATGTAATTTATGCAAAAAACTTATTGAAATTGGAGAGAAGAATCTTGAATTGAAATTAAATAGTGTATTTTATGAATGGTATGATAAAAAAGTTATCTGTGTTGAAGATTTTAGAAGAAAAATTGAGAGATGTCGAATAGCTTGGAAAGCTTTATCTAACAAAATTCAATATTTATGCAATAAAATTATAATTAATTGTTTAGATAAAATTAAATATATAAATGAAATGAAAATAATGAAAGCAAAAAAAAAAGATGTAAAAGTGGTAGAAAAGCCCGAAACTAAAAAGAAACAAGAAGAAAATCTTTCTATGGTGGAAGGTTTGAATTGTTTTGAAGAGAATCATAAAATAATTTGTATCAAGAATAATGATTTAATTATTGGATGTGAAAATGTAGATAACCAAGGATGTCCTTTAGTAAATAACATTATTAATAGTTCGTCTATAAATTATTATGAAAAAATGAGAGATGGTTTATATCATGACGATGAAGAATATGATGCGCTTGTTACAGATGATGACTTGATATTTGAAATGTTTGATGAAAATAAAGAAGATGATATAATAGAAGAGTCTGAAAATAATGAATCAGATGAAGATGAATCTATAATAGAAGAATTTGGAGAAGCACATGAAGCAGTTGCAATAAGTTCCTCTGAGGTAGTTGATGATGAATTTACAACAAATGAAGATATAGGATCAGAAGAAAGGTATTCTTTGGATAAGGAAGCAAATAGATTATTATTTAAAAATGACATATATAACATTTGGTTTTCTGATTTATCAAATATGTATGTCGATACAACATACTATGATATATTAAAGGTACATCCTACTTCTGAATTGAGTGAAATTAAGAGTAGTTATTATAATTTAGCTTTAAAATATAATCCAGAAAGTAATTTAGGTAATGATGAAGCATTAAGAAAATTTAGGGATATAAATGAAGCATATCAAATATTATCTTTTGACCAAAGAAGGATGAATTATAATAAATATGGATTAGATGCTACAAAAGATATGTTATTAATAGATCCTTCTATATTTTATGTGAAAATGTTAAGTATAGAAAAGTTTTATGATTATATTGGAACTACGCAAATAGAATCATTTCTAAAAGTATTATCTGAAAAAAATATAGCTTTGCATGAATTAGAACATAGACTTGAAGACATTATGAATTTGATGCATGAGCAACAAGAAGTACGAGAAGTTAAAATAGCCTTATATTTAAGAAATAAATTACAGCCATATGTAGATGGAGATGACCAATGGAAAAAACATATGGAAGAAGAAGTGAAAAAATTAAATAAATCAATATTTGGTACTTTTTTTTTAAAATCGATAGGATGGACATATACAAATCTTACTCAATGTTATCGGGAAGAGAATGGACATTCATTTGGAGTAAACTTAAAATTGGCTAACATGGAATTCGAAAACAGGAATAAAAAAAATCAACTAAAAGTATCAAAATCTATGAGGAACTTCTTGTCTATAATTAAGGAATATATACCTCGGAATGAAAACATAACTGGTCTTGTTAAAAAGATAGAATATTTGAAGAGCGAAAATGATATTGAAAATAATATAAGCAATGTTAATGAAAAATCTTCTAGTAATGATAATTCAAGTGATGATGAAAATGAAAATAGTAATGAAAATAGTAAAGGTCATAAGCTACTAAGCGATAACGAAAAGAGAAAAGTTTTACATTTTATGATAAAGAATATGAAAAATGTAGTTAAGGGTGATATTGAACTAACAATTAGGTATGCTGCTGAAAAGGTTTTATTTGATGAAGATGTTGATAAGGAAACACAATTAAAAAGAGTTGAGGCATTGGAAATTTTAGGAAATATAATGAAAACTTGTTCAAAAGAGAATAAAAATTGGAAAAACGATCAGGAAGCTGATATTGAAAATATTATTGAAAAAGTAATAAATGTTTCAAAAATGGTTAATAATGAATGAATTAAAAAAATATATATATAAAATAAAATAAAATAAAAAAAAAGAATAATACTAAAATAATACACTATATAATATTATTTTGAAAAATAAAATATTATATATAAAAATTAACAAAAGAATATATAAAGGATATTATGAAATATAATATTTATGTAATAAATTATTAATTTACACATGTGTGTGTATTTAATTTGACTACAAAAAAAAAAAAAAAAAAAAAAAAAAAAAAATATTAAAATTAGATCTTTTAATATATAAATATTATATTATATTTTTTTTAATTTTTTTTATTTTTTTTTTAATTAAAATATATTTTTTTTTTTTTTTTTTTTAAAAAAATTCCATTT
>NC_033647.1:0-11615 GCF_001601855.1 Plasmodium reichenowi | reverse complement strand
TCTTTTAATATATAAATATTATATTATATATGTTGTAATATTTTTTAATTTGTTTATAATTAAAATGACGTATTTTTTTCTTTTTATATAAAAAAATTCCCATTTTTACGTATTTAATTTTTCTATAAATATATTTATTTCTGACCTTCATAATTTTATATAAAAAAAATGAAATGATAATTTTTTTAATTAATTAATTATTTTATTATTATTATTTTTTTTTTTATTAATTATTATTTAAAAACATTTTAATAAATTAGATATAATTATTCAAATATTCTAGACCTCTAAGATAATAATGGACATGATTATATATATAAAGATTAAGAGGTTATCAATATAATTTTTGTATTTTATGCATTTTTGCTTATAATATTACTAAAAAGGTATATACTGTACTGTAAAAATATATTGTCGTTTATTATATTTTATAAAAATTTTAATGTTTTATTTCCTTTAATAATTTCAAAGTAATATATAATGAGATATTTGTGTAATAATAATTTATGATTACATATATATATATATGAGACATAAAAAATAATTATGCCATAAGCTTATAGAATATAATTTGTTTTTATAATTATAAACAGTTTTTGAAAAAATACAAATTAAATATATTATAAAATTTTCATATTAATATGGGTACAAAATATAATTATATAATTAAGATCATTATTTATTATTTTAATATATTTATAAATATATCAAATTTTAATAATAATAATAATAATTATTATTATTAGGAAAATCCTTTATTATAGCATTTGTTATAGAATATATTTCATAAAATGGCATATTAAATATAAAAATGACATAGAAATATTAATATAACATAATTATAGGTAGTATATATATATATATATAATATTTTAAAAAAAAATAAATGTTCATATTTAATTATTTTAGATTTACGGAAATTCCATTAATAAAAATTTCATATTTGACCAAATAATTAATAATAAATATTAATTTTATTTATTGTGTTTAAAAGTGTTTTTTTTTTTTTTTAATAAAAATTATATATGAAGGAGAAAAAAGTAAAAAACTAAAGGACTTCATCATATTTTTAATTTTATATAAAAATTATTATATTATAAAATATTCTAAGATTAATTTTTTAATTATAATATGTAAAAAAGAATATTTGCATTAATACATTTTATGGAGTAACTAATTTTAGAAAGAACAACAAATTTTAGTAACCTAATATTATAACTGAGATTGTATACGTAATTATTGTATAAATGAAAGAATATTAAATAAATATATAAAATAAATCATTTCATTAAATAAAATTGGAAATAATAGAATATATTAATAATAAGTGTATATATATATATATATTTTTTAAATAAATATATTATTGATAGGAAAAATAAAAAATTATAAATAACATAAAATTATATTTTTTTACAATTTTAAATTAATAAAAATTATATTATTTATTATTTTACAAGTGTAAATACTTTTTTATAATTCTTTATTTTTTGTATCACTTGAAATTATAAAATATTCTAGGATTTTAATACTAAAATAAGAAATTTTCTTATTACCTATATTTATATTAACATCACCGTTCAATAAATATATATAGTTGTTAGAATTAATATATTAATTATATGTTAAATGAAATAATATTGGGATAAAATATTCTTCATATTAATCATAATAAATGTAATTAATAAGTTTTTTACCTTTTTTATATTTTTTCATATATTTCTTATTTCCCCTTTAGAGAAAAGAAATAATATATACATTAAAAAGAAATAATAATAATCCTAAAATAGGAATAATATTTATAATTTATATAATTACTATATAATATATATATATATATATATATTATTATATGTATATTTAAAGTATAAAAGTTTTAATTAATTAATAAGATATTTTTATGTACATATTTTTGATTTGTATACCCATTAGTATTTTTATGTATTTTTTGTTATTTCTATATTAAAAGTAACTATATTATTATTATTTAAGAATAATATAGATAATATTATATTGTGTAATGAAAAAAAAAAAAAATGAGATAATAATATATTATTTATATATTTTTGATATACTAATAAATAAATATTTAATTATTAAAAAAAAAAAACTTAATTAATCATATATGAAGTACTATTATAGGAATAATTATTGTTTATCTCAAAATATATTAGATAATAAAAATATAATAAATTGTGTTAATCCAATGACCATGTGTTCAGATAATAAATATGAAGAAGATGAAAAACAAAAGGGAATTTCTTTAAATATATCAAAATGTAGATATTTTCTATTTCCTATTGTTGGGATATTATATATAATCCTATTGGTAAGTTTTAAAATTATTTAATATATTTTATTTTATTTATTTATATTTTTTAAAATAATATATATATATTCTTTATGGTATATTGTAGAATATATTAACATTTGAGGGAAATATATCCACTAATATACAGTTCAAGAATACATTTAAAAGGAATTTAAGTTGGAAAGAACCTTCCCTTGCTGAAGTTCGTCAGCGTTATGAAAGGAGATCAATATATTTAGGCGAAAATTTTATGAGTACAGCAAAGAATTTGTTAAAAAGGGAATGTAAAAATGAAAAAAGTGTATTTAATAAGTATTCATATTTATTCGCCAATTTATTCAAGGATGATTCATGCTATCGCTTTGAAATAAGTCATTATATGTTATCAGGAAATAGTGAATATACAAATGATTTAGATCTTGAAATAAATAAGCAACTTGTATTATTAAATAATGACAATAATAGTGAGCTTAGAATACATACTATTTGGCATAATGTAATGAATAATGAGAAAAGAAAATTTAATTCAGTGAATACTTATTTTAATAATAATTATCTTGATTT
Organism: Plasmodium reichenowi; assembly: GCF_001601855.1. Classification (NCBI taxonomy): domain Eukaryota; phylum Apicomplexa; class Aconoidasida; order Haemosporida; family Plasmodiidae; genus Plasmodium; species Plasmodium reichenowi. The sequence continues at coordinate 8,740 of NC_033647.1, read as the reverse complement.
AAGAAAAAAATATAAAACACCTTTTAATTATGCAAAATCAACGTGTGATCAATGTAATGAATTTTTTGTAGTAGCTAAAAAATATGTTGAAAATCCATTGAATAAGCTTTTTAATAAATGGTACAAAAATAATGTTTATTTAGATGCAAATGAATTTAAGGTTATTGTAATGGCCTGTAGATTGTTATGGAGAAAAAAAGCTGAATCTTTAAAAAAAGATGGTTTGCTTTATCTGAAGGAACCGTTTGAAGCTCTACATCGTGAAAGAAAAAAAATTCATGAAAAGGGTGGAAATGCTTTAAAATTTAAGGCTCAAGAGTTTTATGAAAAAAATACAGATTTAGTTACTTACAAAGGAAGTCGTTTATTGAATTCACTTAAAAAAGTAAATTTAGAAGTAGAATATGATGATGATGATGATGATGAAGCAGAAAATGAAAAAAAAAAACAAGAGAAAATCAAAGACCATAAAAAAGAGGAGGAAGATGCATATGAAGATAATGAAGATTATGATGATTATGATGATTATGATGAAGAACTATATGACAAAAATGGGGAAGTTATTGTTGAAGGAGCAAATGAGGATCAATCATATGAATATAATTATCATTATGAAGAACCATATATATTAACCCCTGAACTCATTGAAGCAATTGAAAGGGCAGTCGAAAGAGATGTTGAAAGAGAGGTTGAGAGAAGATCTGAGAAATTAATTGATGATAAATGGAAAAGAAGACTTGTACAAGAAATAAGAGATAAGCCAAAAAAAAAAGTAAGATTTAATTCATAAGAATATATGTGGATTTATGTATGAGAAAAAAGGAAAACAAAGAAAAAACTTGTACAAAAAATATTAACGAAAATGTGAAATGATTTAATAGGAACATATTTATTTAATTTTTTTAATTAATTTTTTGTAATGGATTTTTTTTTTTTTTTTTTTTTTTATTATATCAATTATATATATATATATATATATATATATATATATATACATATGTGCATATTATATTAAAAAATACATGAATATCAGGTTTTTATAATTGAATGAGAAAAAAAAAAAAAAAGTACCATAATAACAAAAAAGGAAGGCAAGATGTTTTTAAAATAATTTGTTAATATAATGTTGTATATATATTTTATATTTATGGATGACTTCAAATATTTTTAAATTAAATATTCCTTGTATATTGTTTAAAAATGAAAAAGAAAACATTTATAATTTATATAATTTTTATACTTTATTTATTTCTTTATTTATTTTATTTATTTTTTTTTTTTTTGTGTATAATTTGATAATTATTTTTGTATTATATAATGTTTATTTATTAGATAACCAAAAAAAAAAAAAAAAAAATATATATAATTGAATATTATAATAAATTTATTTATTTTATTTATTCTTTTAATTTAATTTTTTTATTTTTTTATTTTATATATATATATTTATAAAAAATATAATATAATTAAAATTTTTATTAAATTAGTATTATATATTTTTATGTATTTTCAATTTATACTATGATTTGTTTTGTATAAGAATTAATTAAAAGTTGGAAATTGTTTATTATATAATTTCTTTTTAAAATGAGTAAATTATATGAAAATGATATATTCTGATAAATTGTTTTTATAGTAGTGTATTAATGAATTTAAAACTATATTAAAATGTAAATATATTAATTAAATTGTATATATATTTATATTTACGTATAATAATTAATTTATTTAACTATTAAAAAAAACCGTAGTAAATTGTTTTACCGTCAACTAATTAACATTCACATATATATTATATATATATATATATATATATATATAATACTGAATGATTTTTTTGTTATAACTTAAATTATTAAAAAATATTGATTAACATAACAGAAAATATGACAATGCATATATGTATTACGTTATTTATTTAAAAATTGTACGTAGGATTATACACTTTATATTTTATAACTTTTTGTAATTTATAGAGAATTCATTTACTAATATAAAAATACATAATAATAAATATATATATATATAATATATATATAAATATTTTTATTAAATACTTAAGAACATATATATATGATTTCGAATATATATATGTTTCTTAACTACACATGTATTTAATCATTTTTATTAAGACGATTCCTATTTCTATTCAATAGTAATATGAAAAATAATATATATATATATATATATTTATTAATTATATAATATTTTATATGTATTAATATTTCTCATTTATATTAAATATATATTCATATTATATATAATATATATGAGAAAAAAAAAAAAATTTCTTTTTATAATGTAGATATATGAAATAAAAAAAATTTTGATCTGTGTCTTCTGGTAATGATATTTAATATTTATAAAAGTAAATATTTATTTATTACAGTAAATTTCGAGTCCAGTATTATAAATAAAATTAATATTATATTTTTTTATATTATATTTTAAAATTATATATATATATATATATATATATATATATTTATAAAAAAATTATAAGTGATTATAATTATTTTTATGATATAAATTAATTAGAAATATTTTATATATATAGTTAAATTAAAAAGTAATATACTTTTTTATTTATATAAATTTTTTTTTACATATTTATAAATGTTTCATTTAAATAAAAAAAAAAAAAAAAATGTGGTCATTCTGTAAATAATATAATAATAGTACGCATATTTTTATTGAATATATAAAAAAAGCTATATGAAAGGTAATTAATAAATAAGTACGAAAATAATTTATTTATGTATATATAGTACAAAATAATATTAGCTATATGGATTATAATTATATTAATTCTAAATATATTTATTAGAATAATTGTATTTGGTATTATAAATATTATACTCCTGAGTAATTTATGATAGAATTATAATGTATGTTCATAATTTGTATATATAATGTTATAATATATATATTTATTTTTATATATAAACTTTGTGAATATTTGCTTAAATAATATATTCGTTCATATATTATTATTAATAAATAACATTTTAATATTATAGCAGTATAAAATAGAGATAAATGTAAGAAGCAATAAAATGATGAATATATTATTATTTGTTATTCTCTGATATATAAGTAATTTCCATACACAAATTAACTAATTTAGTAAAATAAATTTAAAATTATAACATGAATATGAGAAATATGTTATAATATTTATATAATTTGTGTAATATATATAATTTATATAAATTTTTCTATAACCATATATATGCTAAAATTAATATATTTAAATAAAAAAAAAAAAAAAAAAAAAATACATATACATATACATATACATATATATATATACATATATATATACATATTATTTATTAATTTAAATATCATTTTAATATAAATATATTATTTTTAAGGATTTGGTGTTTTTTTTTTCATTTTCCAAAGTATTTTCCCATATGTTTTTTAATATTTACTTTAAAAATATCATAATTTTTAATATATTATAAAAAAAGAAAAAAAACATAAAAAGAAAATGTGCTATGATATAAACAAAGAGCTTGAAAAATAATATAATAAGAAAAAATCAATAGATTAAAAAAATTAAAATAAAGTAATTGTATAAATTTTTTTTACTCCAAATGTACATTTAAAAGGTTTGATAATGAAAATATGAGAAGTTTAAAGTCTTGCTTTTTTAAACATAATTGGAACATATGTTTATTATGGATAAGAGTGATTTTAAGTAGTTCCCTTTTAATATCTTTAATATTTTATAACAATGTAATAACAAATAAATATTCTATAATTATAATGAATATATATATATATATATATATATATACATATATATTATTAAAATATATAATATAATGTGATTTATCTATTTAAAATTATTACTTATTATTTAATTTTTTTTTTTTTTTTATTTATTTTATTTTACTTCCTTTTTTTTTTTTTTTTTTAGGTTTTTAATTGTAAAATTAAATATGGAAAAAGTCATACAGAAGATTCTTTCAATTTAATAAAACTGAGAAGCTTATCTGAATATAATAAAAATTACGATGGAGAATATTATGATATATTAAAATTAAATATAGATAATGATAAATTAAAAGAATGTGCAATGAGGATTCATCCTGAAGTTGAATTGTTTGGAAAGGAGTCTGAATGTTTTGGGGAAAACATGAATGAAGTATATATAAAACTTATAACTGATTTAAAACCTGATTTGATTAATGTAAATGCAACAAGTAAAAAGGAATTGCTAAATGAATGGGATTTTATTATGAATAATTTTAATGGAAAGAATGTTGAAAAAATCGTTGAAATAAAGGATGAAACAAATGATGAAACAGACAATGAAACAGATGATAAAAAAGGTATAAAAAAGAAGAAAAAAAAAAGGGGAAAACCTCGGATAAGATATATTGCAGAGTTGGTTGGATATGGTACTATATTAGTAGCTGGTTTTCCTATTATATTATCTCTCATTGTTGTTGGAGGTTTCGTATGGTGTGTTAAGGGTACAAAGGCTGCAAGAAAATATTTTAATTTTTTTAAAAAATTGATTTTTAAAAAATTACCATTTTAAATATTTTAATAGATTCTAATACTATGGAAATAAAAATATATTAATGAAAGATAAATTTAAATAAAATAATAATATTTATTTGATTGTATATATATATATATATATATATATATAGTTATAATTAAAACACATTGTATATAGCATTATTATTTGAAACGCAAGAAAGAAAAATAAGAAGAACTTAATGAATTAATTAAAGAAAAAAATATAGAATGGAAAACTATAGTATTGTATATATAAATATATGTACGTGCCTTGTTTTACATTAATATAAATATATAATGTTTACAAAATTTTAGGAAAAATTTATAATAATATTTTAATATATATTATTATACACATAAATAAATAAATATATATATATATATATATATATATATATGTTTATACCAATTAATATACCATGATGTACCTAATAATATAGTATGCACATTTTTTTGTTTTAGTTATAAATCATGAGGTTTTGGTAAATACAAAAATCACATATATAAATTATATTATATTGAATTCTATTAATATAAATAGCTTATAATATTATTATTTAGTATGGAAATATCACTACAGAAAAAACAAAGATGGGGCATATAATATTATATATATATATGTATATATATAATGTGAAAGGCATATGAAGAATTCAAAAATATAATGTATATAATAAGTACATCCATTAGAAAAAGGAAAGAAAAAAGAAAAAAATATGAAAAAAAGGAAAAAGTTATTTTCTGGACTTTATTTTAAAATTAAATTATTTTTATTATAAAAAATAATAAAACAAGGAAAAATCAATTTAAAATTATACTAAATATATAAATTAGACATTTTTTTTGTATATTAAAATTTAAAAAATATATATCTAGTTGTTTTATTATTATTATTATATATTTTTTTTTAATTATGTATATATATATATATATATATATATATATATATTTTTGTATTATTTTTTCTCTTTTATTTTTAAGTAGAAAGTGATGAAAAGATTTCTACACATATTTTTGATCTTATTTTGAAATATTATTTATATTTTAATAATTAATTTATTTATATTATATGTTGTATTTATGTTATTTTTTTTTTGTATATTTTATATTATTTTTTTATTTATTTATTTACTTTTTATTATTATTATTTTGTTTTTATTTTTGAATAAAATAAACCTTTTAATATAAATTTTATAATTATAATGTTTTAATAAAAACTTGTATTAATAATTATATAATAAACATTGTTAATTTGGAATATAAAATTGAAAATCGATAGATTATGATAATATCAAAAGTACCATGAAATTATACATGAAAAAATGAGTTTACCATGTTCATTTCCTTAATAGAATTTATGATAGTTTCTCCTTATTAGTTTTTAATCGAATAAATTACAGAAATGTAAAAATATAATATACATAATTATATATATATATATTAAGAATTATATATATAAGTTTGTTCTAATTCGTTTGTTTCCTTTTTTATAGAATTTTTAATAATATCAAATATGAGGAAAATTATATAGACTGTTTCTCAGGTATGAGATTTACCAGATTATTATAAGAATATAATAGGGGTATGAAATTTTTTATTATTATTTTTCAATAAATTAATATTGAGCTTTAATAATGTTATAAAAAAAAAAAAAAAAAAAAAAGGAGATTTATTTGATGACATAGAAAAATGAATGTAAATTAATTTATATATGTTTAATTCCTACATGTGACAGGATGAATAGAGTTAATGTTGTTATGAGAACATCTGCTTTACATCATTTATTTAAAATATATGTAACGCATAAATTAGTTAGTGTAAATGAATGAAGTTATTTAATTTTAATTGAATTGACGAAGACAATAATAAAAAAAAAAGAAGAAAATTAACAAACCAATAAAATATATTATGGAAATATTTTCATATATTACACTGTGTATTTTTGTTATATATGTAGATGTTGTTGTTCTATTTATGTAATCACTTGTGTTATTTTGTAATTCAGCATATAAGGGTATAGAATCTCGTAGGAAAAACATGAAATTTATTTTTTCAAAAGGATAAATCCTTTTTTTATAATGTTCAAATATTAATTTGTTATGATTTTCACAAAAATTAAGATATCAAAAAATATTCTTTATAAATATTTTATATTTTTTTATTTATTATTATAGACATTTTGTATGAATTGTTTAAAAATATGATTATTACTTCATAATAAGAGAATATATATATATATATATGTAATATAAATTTTATTTTTCTTTTCAAATATTATACTATTTATATATTATATAATATTTTAATATAATTAAAAGGATATATTTTAACATGAAGTATTTTTATTTCTAAACAAAATACTATTTTTTAAAAAAAGAATATATATTTATATAATTTTATGTGAAATGTGTATCTATTCTGATAGCTGAATGAAATATATATTACATATCTATTTCATGAATAAGTTTGTTTATTATGTACTTAGGGATATGTATTTCGTTCTAATTTTTATATGAACATATATAATATTATAAAATTTATTAAATTTAAAATTTATATAATAAAATATTATTTTATTTATTTGAAGAAAATTTTACATGTATTTAAGCGTAATACTATATAGAAGATTTAATCAAATAATAATATAATAAGAGCGAATAAAATATCTTATATATATATATATATATATAAATGTATATGATTTAAAAAAAGAAATTCAATATATTTTAAATTTATGTATAAATTATTGAATGTTAGATTAATTAGAAGGTTATAATTAATTGTGATCTAAACGTAATGGGTGAAAAATTATTAATTAAATTTTATGATAATATGTATATATATTCTTGATTAAAATATATATTTTATAAAGCATATTGATCATAAAATGTATTAATAATTTATATAAAACTTTATGAAGACAAATAAAGTATATATTAAATGAATACACTTAAATTATACATTCTCCTTAACTCATTTGATTTGTTCTATATATATATATATATATATATCATTATGATATGTTATATTTATTCGTAATTGATTCTTATATTTTTAATTAATTTAATTTTGTTTATGCATACATATATAAATATTAATTTATAAAAATTATTAGAATTATAATGCAGTTATAAAAAAAAAAATAAAAAAGAAAGAAAAATAGAGTAATGAAAAAAAAAAAAAAAAATTATTAATTTCATTTGCATTTAAAAAAATTAATGATTTATTATATAAGAAAAATATATTGTATATTTTACAGTAATATAATTTGATTCCTTCACAAAAACAGATATAGTTATATATAAATATATACACTAAAGTTAACAAAAATGTAAATAACTTATATCTTTTTATCAATAGAATTTACTCAAAAAATTTTGTTTCCGTTTAAATGTATGATAATTTAATAAAACTAAAACATAAAGAAAATTGGAAATTAAAATGTTATATAAAGTGATATAAATAATGTTATAAATATTTCACTACTATATATATATAATTATTTTTAATTGTCGCTAAATATACAAAATGAATATTATATGGACACTTTTCTTCTCATTTGTTGTATAAGATATATATATATATATATATATATTAAGAATATTGTATAAAATATAGTGGGAGAGGATATATGTATTATTACTTGACTTAATATTATATAATATAATATGATATAATTCCTCTTTTTTTTTTTTTTTTTAATTTTCATTAATGCCATCTATATTTTTATCTGATATATAGGATTAATCTGTATGGAAATGTTTTTTAATTTTTTTATATATATAACGAAAGAAATAATAAATTAAAGCAAGCTCCCAAAAAAGGAATATTAAAAAAATTTTCATGATTGTTTTTAGTTTATTACGAGGTGATTTCTTATGAAATTTTTGAAACCAAGATTTAATATTCTTCTCATTTTTACATATTATTTGTTTCATTTTACTATCATGTTCTTGATAAATATCATCATTTGATGTACATGAAGGTGATTTTTTACGACATTTTGTATTATTTTCTCCTAATTTATTAACTATTGGTTGTGTCAATGAATTTTCTCCTGAATGGTTTTTCAATAAATGTGTTTTGTGTGGTTCGGCTAGTAATCTCCTATGTGTTCCATTTATAATATTAAAATTATTACTTTTATTATGAGTTATTTGTTCAAGGCAGAACTATATAATAAAGAAAATAACAAACATAT